>NW_024589820.1:0-146375 GCF_018446385.1 Zingiber officinale
GTGGATTCTATAGGAGGATCTAGTTCTGACTCCTAGATTTGGATCACCCAAAATTTGATCAGATGGGTGAGAGGTGCTGGCCCTAGTTGGTCTTATAAGTGGGTCAGGGGCTGGTTCCTCTGGTTTATTAAGATTTGGTTGAATTTCATCATCTTCTATATTTCTTGGATCAATATCAACATTCTCATTTATATTTGGTAGATTATTTTCTTCATCAAATATTATATTAGTTGTTTCTTCAACTTTTAGGGTGTTTTGATTGTAGACTCTATAGGCTCGACTGTTTGAGGAGTATCCTAAAAATATTCCTTTGTTAGATTTGGGTGTGAATTTTCTTAAATAATCTTTAGTATTTAAAATGTGAACTTTACATCCAAATACTTTTAAATAATTTAAGTTAGGAATTTTATTATAATATAGTTCATAAGGGGTTTTCTTGTGAAATTTGTTGATCAAGATTCGATTTTGAATATGATTTGCAGTATTTATTGCTTCTGCCCAAAATTGGTGATTTAAATTATATTCATTTAACATGGTTCTAGCGGCTTCTTGTAGAGTTCTATTTTTACGTTCCACCAGACCATTTTGTTGGGGGGTTCTAGGACATGAAAATTCATGTTGATATCCATTTATTTTACAAAATTGGGTAAATTTATGATTTTCAAATTCCCCTCCGTGATCACTTCTTATTCTTTTAATTTTAGTATCTTTTTCATTTTCTATTAATTTACAAAAGTTACTAAATATTTCATAGGTTTCATCTTTAGTTTTTAGGAATTTTACCCATGAAAATCTAGAGTAGTCATCAATTATTACTAAGCAATACTGGTTCTTGCTTAGTGATTTCGCTCCATGTGAATCAAATAAGTCAAGGTGAAGGAGCTCAAGTAAGGAGCTGGTTCTTTCAAGATTTGTTGATTTATGTGTTAACTTAGTTTGTTTTCCCTGTTGACAAGCATTACAGATAGAATTTTCAATGAATTTTAGTTTTGGTAAACCTTTAACTAGACCATTATGACTCATTTTTGAAATGAGTCTAGTCTGAGTGTGACACAATCTTCTGTGCCACAAATCAGTTTCCTCTTCTTGTGTTAGAAAACACTTTGTTGAGGATGTCGGTAGATTAATTGAATACATATTATTTATCCTAAGTCCCTTAAGTAAGATTTCAGGATTTTCAATGTTTTTAACTAAACACCTGGTTTTGTCAAAAGTTACTAAGTATCCGCTATCACACAATTGACTTATACTTGGTAAATTAAACTTGAAATTTTCAACTAAAAGGACTTTTCGAATAATAAAATCGGAGTTGAGTTCGATATTACCTCTTCCGATTACCTTAAGTTGACCTTCGTTACCGAATGCAACTGATCCTAAGTTCTTGTACGTGAGTTTAGTAAACTTCAATTTATCTCCAGTCATGTGTCTGGAGCAGCCACTATCCAACATCCATTGATCCAATTCCTACATAGGAAGTGGTTGAATTGTTTTAATGGATTTCACGATAGTTAAATTGAAGTAAACTTGTTAGAGATAAATTTTGAAGAGATTTGAGACAGGTTTTAAAATTGATTTTGAAATTGAGTTTCTAAAATTGATTTTGAAATTGAGATTTTAAAATTTTTTAAATTGAGTTTTAAAATTAGTTTTAAAATTAAGTTTTAAAATAAATTTGAAATTAAGTTTTTAAAATTGAGTTTTAAAATTAAGTTTTAAAATAATTTTGAAATTAAGTTTTAAAATTGAGTTTTAAAATTAAGTTTTAAATTGAGTTTAAAAAAAATAATTTTGAAATTAAGTTTTAAAATTGAGTTTTAAAATAAAGTTTTAACATAATTTTTAAAATTAAGTTTTAAAATTAATTTTTAAAATTGAGTTTTAAAATTGATTTTGAAATTGAGTTTTTAAAATAATTTTGAAATTTAAGTTTTGAAATAATTTTGAAATTTAGTTTTAAAATAATTTTGAAATTTAAGTTATTAAAATAATTTTGAATTTAAAATAATTTTGAAATTTAGTTTTAAAATAATTTTAGAAATTGAGTTTTAAAAATAATTTTGAAATTTAGTTTAAAAATAATTTTGAAATTTAGTTTTTAAAATAATTTTGAAATTAAAATAATTTTGAAATTTAGTTTTTAAAATAATTTTGAAATTTAGTTTTTAAAATAATTTTGAAATTTAGTTTTTAAAATAATTTTGAAATTTAAGTTTTTAAAATAATTTTGAAATTTAAAAATAATTTTTAAATTTAAGTTTAAAATAATTTTGAAATTGTTTTTTAAAATAATTTTGAAATTTAGTTTTTTAAAATAATTTTAGAATTTAGTTTTTTTAAAATAATTTTGAAATTTTGATTTTTAAAAAAATAATTTTGAAATTTAGTTTTTAAAAATAATTTTGAAATTTAGTTTAAAAATAATTTTGAAATTTAGTTTTAAATAATTTTGAAATTTAGTTTAAAATAATTTTACGAAATTTAGTTTAAAATAATTTTGAAATTTAGAATAATTTAGTTTAAGTTTTATTTCTTAATCATCTCACCCGATCTAAGTTTTCAATCAGGGAATCCTATAATTGCTGTGAGATGATTTATTGTTGAATTTAAGGGTCTGGTTTAACTTTGTGTTAGATTCAGGTTTAGCTTTGGGTTTAACAAGTAAGCATTCTTTGGATAAACTTCTGGCTATGGTGAGTCACAAGGAGCTCATTAAAGTAACCATGCCTTCGAGGTTTCCCAAATAGTCCTACCCATTGAACTTAATACTAATCCTTGGTCTAACTAGTTAGGATCCATTTAAGGGTAGCTTCGGTCAGTTCCACTTGGCCAAATGCACCAGGTCGAAGTCATATCTTCCTGGACATACGAGTCCCATAGCTTCTCTGATCAAACTTCCAAAAACTTGTGGGTTGAGTTAACCTTAGTGGTTTTTAATCTAACCTTAATTACCACAGCCGGGTAATCTATATATTTTAATTTCGGGTAGATTGAATTTGAGTTAATTTTAGTTTTAATTTAGTTTGAATTTGCTGTTAATTTGAATTTAATTTAATTTTAATTTCAAATTTTGA
This sequence comes from Zingiber officinale, assembly GCF_018446385.1. Classification (NCBI taxonomy): domain Eukaryota; kingdom Viridiplantae; phylum Streptophyta; class Magnoliopsida; order Zingiberales; family Zingiberaceae; genus Zingiber; species Zingiber officinale. Next base: position 3,072 of record NW_024589820.1, read on the forward strand.
ATTTAATTTTAATTTGAATTTAATTTTAATTTCGAATTTTGAATTTAATTTGAATTTAATTTGAATTTTAATTTTGAATTTAATTTTAATCTTAATTTGAATTTGAATTTTGATTTTAATTTTGAATTTAATTTTAATTTTGAATTTAATTTTAATTTTAATTTGAATTTTAATTTTAATTTTGAATTTAATTTTAATTTTAATTTAATTTTAATTTTAATTTCGAATTTTGAATTTAATTTTAATTTGTTTAATTTTAATTTTAATTTAATTTTGAATTTAATTTTAATTTGAATTTATTTTTAATTTCAATTTTGAATTTTGAATTTTGATTTTAATTTTGAATTTTGAATTTAATTTTAAATTTTGAATTTAATTTTAATTTCAATTTCGAATTTTGAATTTTAAATTTTTAGGATTGTTTTTCTTTTTGCTCCCCCTGGATCATGGCCTCGATATGGTCTATCGAGGTAGTATATTTGATCCTTCGGAACCCAGTATTGGCCAAGTCCAACTTGATTGACCAAGTTAGACTTGGAGACCCATGCTTGGACTGATTTAACACTTTGTTTGTTTATTAATGATAAATAAGATCTATATTTACTTTTGTATCCCAGCCCAGTTCTGTTGTAGACGGCTCTTTGTGTCCCAAGAATCAAGTCCAAATTCTTGGAGCCCAAAGTAAACCGTTCTAAGGTATTTTCTAAATCTTTAACCTGATTTGTTAGACTTGAATTTTCTTCCTCAAGTTTTTGAACTTGAGTTGGTAATTCAGTCTGACTCTGGTCAGGTAAAGGTTTGGTGTTAGCCACTTCTTTAAGGACACTTACTTCCTTTAGAAGTGACTTAACTTTCAGGTTTGACTTAGCTAATTTGCGCAATAAATAGCTAACTAAAATGTTCAACCGGGAGATACTTACAGCGGGGTCTGGTCCTTCGGAAACGGATACGGATCCGTGGCTTTGCTCGGACTCTGCCTCAGACTCGCTCTCGCATCCGTATTCGACGACTTGGTCCCGGGCCATTAATGCGAGTAGACTTGTTTGTTCGAGCTCGTCGTCGTCGTCCTCCGATGAAGATTCGTCCCATGTTGCCTTAAGGACCTTTTTCCTTCTTTGCTTTTTGACCTCCTTCAGGTTAGGGCAGTTGGTTTTGATGTGCCCTTTTTGGTTACACCCGTAGCATGTAACTTCAAACTTCATCTTTGTATTTTGTGGGCCTTCCTTTGATTTTACTGCCTTCTTTAGATCTCTTTTGTCGAATCCTTTCGTCTTGTAGAGCTTCTTCACGAGGTTTACCAGCTCGGTTGTAATGTCACCTTCTTCATCGTCAGAGTCTGGTTCAGCTTCCGATGCTGGTTCGGTTCTCCGTCGTGGTCTCGGTTCCCGGGTTCGGCTTGTACCTGCAACCAACGCAATACCTTTCTCGGTTGGCTGTGCATTAGTCTGCTCATGAAGTTCAAATTCACTAAAAAGTTCATCTAGTTTTAAAGAGGATAAATCCTTGGAAACTTTGTAGGCATCTACCATTGATGCCCACAATGTATTCCTTGGAAACGAGTTTAGGGCATACCTTATTACGTCCCGATTTTCTATCTTCTGGCCAATTCCGTGAAGAGAGTTAAGGATGTCTTGTATTCTCGCGTGAAGAGAACTCGCCGTTTCGCCTTCCTGCATTTTTAGATTATATAATTTATTAAGTAAAAGATCTCTTTTACTTACCTTGGTGTCGTCAGTGCCTTCGTGGAGTTCGATAAGCTTTTCCCAGAGCTCCTTTGCAGAGGAGAACGGGCCAACTCTGTTGAGTTCTTCCTTGGTAAGACCACACTGGAGGGTGCAGGTAGCTTTGGCGTCGGCTTCAACCTTTTTTATTAAAGAAGCGTCCCACTTCTCGCAGGGTGTAGTTTTGCCGTCGTCATCGATTGGCAGTTTCAGTCCCGTCTTTATGATCATCCACGTTTCGAATTGTATCTTTAGATACGTTTCCATTCTTCCCTTCCAGTAGCCAAAATCCTCTCCGGAGAATAGCGGGGGACGTACAGTGCTGAAACCCTCTTGTTGGGCCATTTATAATATGTAACAAAAGAAAACAACAGAATATGTTCCAAGACTAAGTCTTGGATTAGTAGTGCTGGAATAAAGAATAATAAAGACGAACTCGAGTGGTGTTGCACCTACTTCGAGCAAAAGTCGATTCGAGGGAAACAAAAAAATTAGAATATAGCTATAAGGCTAAATTCTAATTCGACTCCGAAAACAAAAAAAACTGCGAAAAATTTGTTTTGAAAGGTGGTTGCACCAATTCAAAACGACCCCGCTCTGATACCAATTGTTGGATCGAGACGCGCTAGAGGGGGGGTGAATAGCGCTCGCGGCTATCGATTATCGGAATCGTAAAAAACTATTCGGAGTAAAATACGCAGCGGAAAATGTAAAACACAAACACAAAGACACGGTCGTTTACTTCGTTCGGAGCCTGTGACGACTCCTACTCGAAGGCCCGCGATCCTTGATCGCTTTCCGTGGGCAACAACTAATAGCTCGAAAAGAGTACAAGTATAACAATTACGTATAATAAAAAGTACAATTATACCGACGACAATATCGTAATCTGAAGATTTCGGAGCTCCGGGTCGTCGGTGTTTCGTAGCAGCACTTCGGGAACGTCTCGTGAGCAGCTTGTAGCAGAAAGATTGCTTGGAAGTTGTTGTTAAGAGCTGCTGGTCGAAACTTTCAAGGCGCCTTACACTGTTCATCAAGGCGCCTTGAGCAGCTTCTCGCAGCCAGCTCCAGCCGTGGATCCGAGGCGCCTCCAAGCTCCATGGAGGCGCCTTGGACACTGTTCATCCGAGGCTTTAAGTTGCTCCTTTGCATGAACTCCATTCAAGGCGCCTCCAGTCTGCTGCGCTGGCCTTTTCCTGGTTCGCACCCGAGGCGCCTCCAAGCTCCATGGAGGCGCCTCGGACACTGTTCATCCGAGTTGTAACTTGCTCCTTTGTTCCTGCAAAATGTGTTAGTCCCAAAACACATACCCTGCAAAACAAAGTTAGCACAGTACATATGATAAATAAAGTATAGACAGTCTCTGGACTGTCGGAACCCTATATCATTTCGACGCTTACTGTTCCCTCACGAGGAACGCGTCCTCACCTACTCTCGGGAGATTTTGTTGCCGGACGATCCTTGATCGATTGGACTTTTCAGCACTTTCGATGTCGGACTTTCTGCTGAACATCCGCTTCACCGGCCAGTTCAGACTTTCACCTGGTTCACGACACCAGGACTTTTCACCTAGGGTTACCACCCCCTAGGACTTTTGCCTGAAGCCCTCGACCTGCCAAGACTTTCCGCATAGGGTTACCACCCCCTATGACCTAGGGTTACCACCCCCTAGGGTTTTACCTTGCCTAACCACAGTTAGGACTTTCCTGAAACACTCAGCAAAAGCTGTCAGACAACAAAGCACCTTAACTTTGAATCCTTTGCCATTATCAAAACTTAGGTTCGATCGTCGGATGCTTCCCGCACCAACACACGGCCCCATGACACGGCAGTGTGAGATTCACACGGCCATGTCCAGTTCGTTCTCTGCCAAAGCTGCACGGCCGTGTGACTCACACGGCCTAGCTCTCTTCTCTTTAAAGCAACCAAGCACGGCCGTGTAGATCCACACGGCAAGGACCCTTATGTTCTCTGGAAATGCTACACGGCCGTGTGGTGCACACGACCACCACCTGCTTGGCCTCTGGAAACCTCACACGGCCGTGTGGTGCACACAGCCACCACCTGCTTGGCCTCTGGAAACCTCACACGGCCGTGTAGATCTACACGGGCATGTAAAGCATCTGCTCTAATTTCTTTAAATCAAGACACGGCCGTGTGAGATTCGCACGGCCATGTCCTCTTCCCTTCCTGTTGAAACTACACGGCCGTGTGTGGTACACAGCTTGATGCTCTCTCCCTTCAATTCCTTCCAAGCTTGCCCGAGGACGCATAATCTTCACCAATTTCGACTCCTGTGTACAGAAAATGCACAAAAAGAAGATCTCCGAACCAAAAGAGTAAATATGCTAAAATGAAAGCTGGAAGTATAAAAATGCATAGATCAAGCATGCTCAAAGTATGTAAATGTGCGTAAAAACATGCATAAAAGAGTATATAATCTACGCACATCACACCCCCAGACTTAAACCTTTGCTTGTCCTCAAGCAAAATGCTGCAGTCTAAATTCATATGTTCTACAACACATTCATAAAACCTAGTGCACTTTCCTAACTCTATCAAAAAGTTTCATTAACAAGCGTGATCATGGAAACAAGTAAAGTATGGTTCAAGCATAAGAATCTTGTGCATAGTGTAAAAGTAACTCAACACCCTTCAAGTTTCAATCCATGTCCTAGTCAAGTCGTCATCAAATTTGAATTCCTAGTGTTTCCAGTGAAAGACAAGTAACCAGTGATAGACACTTACTCACCATTCACTTGGTTCATATTTCTCAACTAACCCAAGGTCTCAAAGGTGTGCTCAATCTCAAGGGAAGCTAGGCAGTCATTTCCCCAGTAACCTAACTCGGTCTCAAAGGGGTGACTTGCTAGATTCCACTCATGACAACTATTTTTTTATATCCCTTATTTTTTTTTATTTTTTTTATAAGTGTTTGCATTGTGCAAAACTTATTCACAAATGTACTTTTAGCACACATGTTGGGATATTTTGATTTTTCCAAATGAGCTTTAATGATTTGTCCCTCATCCAGTAACCAAAATGAAAGTTTAGAAATCACTATGGAAACCAAGTACTAAGCAAACAAGATGAATCATGACTATTTCAATGACATCAACTATTCAAGCATCAAGCACAAGTGTAGTGAAGATAAAATCCTTAAGGTTGAACCAAAACTAAAACTCATCACCATAAGATTCTTAGCTTATTAATGCTTCGCAAGATAGAAAAAAGAACTACACAAAGTTTACTACTAGCATCATTCGAACATCATGAATCAAGACAATAATCATGCTAACATTTCACTTGAATCCAAGAAAGCATATAAGTGAAGATTTGATGTTCTCAAAAATGCCATGATTATTTCAAAAACAAGCAAAATAAAGCAACAAGCAATGAAAATAAGAACCAACATGAAAAACTAACAAAAACTAAAAACTAAAAACCAAACTAAACAGTACATGACACCCCCCAGACTTAAACTTTTCATCGTCCCGATTAAATCAATATGGGGGAGGAGGTGGAAAATCAGGAAAATCAGGGAAGGAAAATGCAAAATCTTTAACAAACCATTTAACTTCGTTTCTGAAAAAATTATGATACTGAAACAATTTATCAATATCATCCTGCACAAATCTCATAAAACCTCTAAGATCTTCATGAAATTCCATTTTAGCCTTATAAGCATTCATCATTTTAGAAATCTTATCACACAATTCTCTTTCACTCTTAAACAAATCATTTTCATTGCTAAACATGAATTCAAATCCAATGTACAAGAACTCTCCACCACCTCTAATTCACTCAAATCACATCCTAATACTAAGGCCAATTGAGTAAGTAATCCCCAAAATAATAGGTGTGGTAGAATTCGATTTCCCTAATTTTTCCAAATGTTTAAGAAAGAAATAACCAGAATTAATTTGAACATTTTCGACCATTGCCCACAAACAATACAAATCTACAAGTCTTACTGATCCCTCTTTGTCCTCCCTTCCAAATATAGTGTTTTTCATGAATAAGTAAGCATATTTAAAAATAGGATTGATAATTTGGAAAACTCTAGAATTATGAGGATCAAATAGCGGTTGTTCAGAAATTTGTTGCCAAAAATGTGAATTCTCAAATTGGGGCAAAATCACACACAGCTCATTCTTTGGCAATTCATAACAAGTATTAAAATCTCCCAACGTCCATTCATAACTTTCATTAAACAAACGAAATTTAAACTTCCCCCCACCTTGAACATTATCAACCTCTATTGAGCTTAAAAATTCAAAAACAATTCTAGGATAAGTAGGATATTTCATGTTCACTAAACCACTCCATCCTATCCTTTCAAATAACCAAACTAAATCATCCTTAAACCCCAAAGTTTCTAAAGTTTCAACATCAAGAAACCTAGTGCCTAAAAGAGGTCGTTTACATAAAGAAGAATATCTATACCGTTGCTCATCACTAGAGAAAACAATACCAAAGTCATTAGAAATACCTTTAAAGCAAACATTCCTCTCCTTTCTTGCAACCACCTTCTCCTTCCCTTTTCTTGTGGCCGAAATCTCCTCAATCACGTTTTCCATGGAAGAAAATCAAATCTCCTTAAGAAGAATGAGAAAGAAAAATTAGAAGAAGTAGTTTAAACCTTTAGAAATGGGAAAATAGGAAAGAGGAACGAGCGGCGGTACACGGCCGTGTGCCGCCCACACCCCGTGCCCTATTTCCCTAAAAAGATGTGGATCAGGCCGTGTGATATCACCGACCATATTCATTTCTCATCGCACGGCCGTGTCTGTGACACGGCCCCCTTCTCTTTCTTCTCTGGATTCCAGACACGGGCCGTGTCTGGGACACGGCCTAACCCTCTTCTTTCACGGGTTTCTTCGCACGGCCGTGTCTGGGACACGGCCTAGACCTTTTTCTCCTCGGGAGATCCTACACGGCCGTGTCTGGATGACACGACCCAAGCACTTCCCTTCTCTGCAACCTTTGCCTGGCCGTGTATAGCACACGGTCGGGCTCTGTTTTGCACCTAACCTGAAAACAAAATTAAAAACAAGTAAAAACCAACAAAATGAATTTATACTAGCTAAAAGAATTCAATCTGGAGGGCGAGGTTCAGAAAAATACAACCTTTGTACCTCTTCTATTTTCGTACCATGAATATATTTTTTCAAACGTTGACCATTTACCTTAATTATCCCAAAATCTTTGTTCCAAATATCTACAGCTCCAAAAGGATAAACCTTCTTTACCTCATATGGACCCGTCCACCTTGACTTAAGCTTCCCAGGAAAAAGTTTTAATTTTGAATTGAACAACAAAACCAAATCTCCTACATTAAAGTCTTTACGAAGAATGTGTTGATCGTGCCATTTCTTCGTCCTTTCTTTGTAAGATTTAGCATGCTCATATGCATCCATCCTTAATTCATCAAGTTCGTTCAACTGAAGCTTCCTTTTCTCCCCTGCTTCCTTTAAATCCATATTCAAATTTGCAATTGCCCAATAAGCCTTATGTTCTAGTTCAACTGGAAGATGGCAAGGCTTACCATAAACTAATCGAAATGGGGTCATCCCAATAGGAGTTTTATAAGCAGTTCGATATGCCCATAAAGCATCATCTAATTTCAATGCCCAATCCTTTCTTGAAGTGGATACAGTCTTTTCCAATATGGACTTAATTTCCCGGTTAGATATCTCAGCTTGCCCATTAGTTTGAGGATGATAAGGTGTTGCTACTTTATGCTTCACTCCATATCTTCTAAGTAAGTTTTCAAACTGTTTCTCTATAAAATGTGATCCTCCATCACTAATGACCCGCTTTAGCACCCCAAATCTTAGAAAGATAATACTCCTAAATAATTTGATAACTGTTTTCGCATCGCACGTAGGAGATGCCACAACTTCTACCCATTTGGACACATAATCTACCGCCACAAGAATATACCTATTCCCATATGAAAGAGGGAAAGGTCCCATGAAATCAATTCCCCAAACATCAAATAACTCAACCTCAAGAATGTAATTTAACATCGTTTCATTTCTTTTAGTTATATTCCCAGTTCTCTGACATTGATCACAAGACTGAACAAACAACTTAGCATCCCTGAATAAGGTTGGCCAATAAAATCCTGCTTGAAGAATTTTCGTAATCATTTTTGAACTACCCAAATGTCCTCCATAGGATGAAGAATGGCAATGAAACAAGATATCTCTAACTTCTTCTTCAGGTATACATCTTCGATAAATCACATCATTGCACTTCTTATACAGGAGAGGTTCATCCCAAACATAATTCTTAACTTCTGAAAAAAACTTTTTCCTTTGTTGATGAGAAAAATCCGGAGGTAACACTCCACTAGCAAGGAAATTCACAAAATCTGCGTACCAAGGAGTTTTCACACTTGATAAAGCTAATAAGTGTTCATCCGGGAATATGTCATCAATAGGTAAATCAAAATCCACCTCATTTTCTGACTTTTGAGATATTCTAGACAAATGATCCGCTACTACATTTTCAGCTCCTTTCTTATCCCTAATCTCAAGGTTGAACTCTTGCAAAAGTAAAATCCACCTGATTAACCTAGGTTTAGCGTCTTTCTTTCCAAGTAGATACCGAATAGCTGCATGATCAGTATATACTATTACTCTTGATCCTACTAGATAGGATCTAAATTTATCAATAGCAAATACCACTGCCAATAATTCTTTTTCTGTAGTAGAATAGTTTACTTGGGCTGCATCAAGTGTTTTACTTGCATAATGGATCGCATGTAAAATCTTATTTCTTCGTTGTCCCAAAACTGCTCCTACAGCAAAATCACTAGCATCACACATTATTTCAAAAGGAAGATCCCAATCAGGTGCTTGAATGACTGGAGCTGTTGTAAGAGCACTCTTGATTTTATTAAAGGCTTCAATACATTCGCTATCAAAACAAAACTCAACATCTTTAATCAACATATTAGTTAATGGCTTGGAAATCTTTGAAAAGTCCTTAATAAAGCGTCTATAGAAACCAGCATGTCCTAAAAAACTCCTAACTCCTTTTACATTGATGGGTGGGGGTAATTTGTCTATTACTTCCACTTTTGCTTGATCTACCTCAATACCACGCTCTGAAATTTTATGCCCCAAAACTATTCCTTCCTTAACCATAAAATGACATTTTTCCCAATTCAACACTAGGTTTGTATCTTCACACCTTTTTAGAAAAGTAGAAAGATTTGACAAACAAGAATCAAAGTAATTTCCATAAACTGAGAAGTCATCCATGAAAACCTCCATAATTTTTTCTATTAAATCTGAAAAAATCGCCATCATGCATCTCTGAAAAGTGGCTGGAGCATTACAAAGCCCAAATGGCATCCGACGATAAGCAAAGGTACCATAAGGACAAGTAAAAGTAGTCTTCTCCTGGTCTTGAGGATGAATTGGAATTTGAAAAAATCCAGAATATCCGTCCAAGTAACAAAAGTAGGAATGTTTAGCTAATCTTTCAAGCATTTCATCAATAAATGGTAAAGGGAAATGATCCTTCCTTGTTTCTTTATTCAACTTCCGATAATCAATGCACATTCGCCACCCCGTCACTGTTCGTGTTGAAATTAGCTTATCTTCTTCATTCTTGATAACAGTCATTCCTCCTTTCTTTGGAACCACGTGGACTGGACTCACCCATTCACTATCCGAAATTGGGTAAATAATCCCTGCATCAAGAAGTTTAATCACTTCCTTCTTTACTACCTCTTTTAAATTTGGATTTAGTCTCCTTTGATGCTCAATTGAGTTCTTGTACCCCTCTTCAAGTAAAATTCTATGCATACAGAGAGATGGACTAATCCCTTTTATATCATCAATTGTATATCCAATGACCTTTCTATGCAACCTTAACTCATCCAACAGTCTCTTTGTTTCAAACTCATTTAACTGAGCATTAATTATAACTGGATAAGTAGAATTCGGCCCAAGAAATTCATACTTAAGATTTGGTGGTAATGGTTTAAGTTCAAGTTGAGGTGGTACTATTTCTGGTAAAACTGGCTCTTGTTCTATCAACATAGTCTCCTCCTTAGCCAAGCTTTCTTCTAAAAACTCTTCATTATCTAAAGACAGATCATCCTCCTTATGATCACCAAGACATACCCCCTTTTCTGTTGAAAATGCTTTTTCACCAAACATTTTTTATAATGATTCACAACACCAAGGAAATAATGTTTGGAAATCATTTTGATTCAAGATAAGCCCTTTTTCAACATCATCCTTTTCTCTAATGATATCCATTGTTAAGAATGAGCTATCTTGCTCTGCCCAATCATTGGAATTTTGCGTAATTCTGCCAACTATCTCAAAAGTTTCTTCTAGACTTTTTTTCAAAAATGATCCTCCAGATGCTAAATCCAGTTGATTCTTATTTGAGAAAGAAAGCCCAACATAGAACAAATGCATAATTAACCATTTCTCAATTCCATGATGTGGACATAACTGCAGAAGAGAAGAATATCTTTCCCAGGCTTGGTATAATTTTTCTCCATCCAATTGCTTAAAATTTAAAATTTGACTTCTCAAATAAGTAGTTTTCCTTGGAGGGAAATATTGGTCAAGGAATTTTTGCTCTAACTCATCCCATGTTTTGATACTTTGAGACTTTAGAGAATTATACCATCTTTTTGCAGCATCCTTCAGACTAAAAGGAAAAGCAAGCAGCTGAACAATATCAGATGAAACTTCTTCATATTTCAAAGTATAACAATATCTATAAAACTCCATCAAATGGGAATAAGGGTTCTCAATCTCCAATCCTCCAAACTGAGTTTTCTGAACCATGGAAACAAAAGATGGTTTGAGTATAAAATTTCTTGCTTGTATGTTAGGGTAAACAATTGCTCCCATTTGTTTTGCAGACTTCGGAGCTCCATAATCTCCTAGTGACTTGCACACCATGTTTAGATATTCTTGTTCTTCTATTTGCCTTTGCAGAATTCTTCTTTTATGGAAAGTTCTGTCAATCTCAGGGTCAAAAGGAAAGAATTCCCCTGCAAAGTTAGATCTTCGCATACACAAGAACAAGATAGCAAATGACAATTCAACAGAAAAAAGAAAAATAAAAGAATCAAAAATGTAGAATTGAATTTGTACAAAAAGAATTAACAAGAAGTAAAAGTTATACAAGAAAGTAAAAAAAATAGAAATCTAATGTTTAGTCTAACTCAATTGATAATTCCTAATGTTATAGCGCAGTTCCATGACAAGCGAAAACTTACGCTCAGCTCCATAAGTGTAATTGATAATTCCTAATGTTATAGCGAGTTCATGACAATGGCACCAAAAACTTATTACGCTCCGCAAGTGTACGGAAATGTTGCAAGTAATATAAAAGATTATCGTATCCATAGGGACTGGAATAAGCACTAGAAATGTCTCAATGCGAATTAGCTAAACAACTATCTAATCGTTTCAAATGCAAAGTAAAGGTAAACAAATCTAATATTAAATATCAACAAACAAGAGTTTAGTGTTTTGGGTTATGATAAAGGGAGATTCTAGGAGTTTCGGTTTCTTTGTAAGATTTCTTGAATGTAAATGGTTTACCAATTCTTATCCCTCAATTGCCAAACACTTGTAGAAAGTTGTCGGTTCTCTCTTGCAATAGATAACCGACTAAGGACTGAGAAATGTATCTAAATATGATCAATTAGACGTGAACCTACGTTGTCCTTACACAGAAGCGCACCTATTACTATGCCTTCCTCGGATATCAACATAGAAGCCCACAACTTATTAATCTATCAAGATACAAGAAACTAATCATAAGATCCATCCTACTCTCTTGAATATTCCTATTTCCTCTTCAAGATTATCTCTCAAACGTCCTTACACGGGCTTGCACCTGTCACGTGGATCCCTCGGATGATCGAGTGAGAGTTTATCTTTACAAAGTCCACAAGAAATCCAAACAATCAATCAAGAATGAGAATTAAGCACAAATCACCATTAATCATTCAAGATCTAATTGATACAAGCAAGACAATGTCATTGAAACAAGAAAATGGCAAATCCATAAGAGATTACATCAATCCATCATACAAATACTCCCTTAATCCTAGAATACAAGATCTACTCCATGAATCGAGGAAGAATACCCGAAGAAATAAAGATTACAAGCATTTCTTAAATCCCCAATCCAAGAAACCAAGAAAAGGGGGAAAGAGAAAACTTATCTACGAAGAAGCCTCGTCTTCGGATCCAATCCTCGCTCCGGAGTCGAAATCGTCAAGAACTCCCCTCGAATCGCCCAGAAATCCTCCCAAGAATGGGAGGAAACCACCAAATCTTGCCTTCTCCCAAAGGGGGAGAGATCCCCTTTCAATTCATGAAGGAGGGTTTAAATAGAGGAGGAAATCGGGCGCCACACGGCCCCATGACACGGCCGTGTGAGATTCACACGGCCATGTCCAGTTCCTTCTCTGCCAAAGCTGCACGGCCGTGTGACTCACACGGCCTAGCTCTCTTCTCTTTAAAGCAACCAAGCATGACCATGTAGATCCACACGGCCAGGACCCTTCTGTTCTCTGGAAATGCTACACTGCCGTGTGGTGCACACGGCCACCACCTGCTTGGCCTCTGGAAACCTCACACGGTCGTGTGGTGCACACAGCCACCACCTGCTTGGCCTCTGGAAACCTCACACGGCTGTGTAGATCTACACGGGCATGTAAAGCATCTGCTCTAATTTCTTCAAATCAAGACACGGCCGTGTGAGATTCACACGGCCATGTCCTCTTCCCTTCCTGTTGAAACTACACGGCCATGTGTGGTACACGGCCTAATGCTCTCTCCCTTCAATTCCTTCCAAGCTTGCCTGAGGACGCATAATCTTCACCAATTTCGATTCCTGTGTACAGAAAATGCACAAAAAGCAGATCTCCGAACCAAAAGAGTAAATATGCTAAAATGAAAGCTGGAAGTATAAAAATGCATAGATCAAGCATGCTCAAAGTATGTAAATGTGCGTAAAAACATGCATAAAAGAGTATATAATCTACGCACATCACTAAGCTCCTGCATACTCAGACACAGGGATCAAATACAGCAGGACCTAACCAACTTGGTTGATAACATCAAAACTACCACGGGGTCCAACAAAAAGATCTCGCAGTCATAGTCCTTGATTAACTCGAGCCATCTGCGTTGTCTCATGTTTAAGTCTTTCTGTGTGAAGAAGTATTTCAGACTCTGGTGGTCTGTATAGATCCTACACTGAGCTCCATATAGATAATGCCTCCATATTTTGAGAGCAAAGACCACGGCTGCTAGTTCTAGATCGTGAGTGGGATAATTTCTTTCATGTTCCTTGAGTTGCCTAGAGGCATAGGCTATGACCTTGTCGTTCTGCATGAGTACAGCTCCGAGTCCTAATTTGGAAGCGTCACTGTACATATCGAAACTTTCGTTACTTTTCGGAAGAGTGAGGATTGGATCAATGGTCAGGCTCGTTTTCAATTCTGAAACTCTTCTCGCAATCGTCTGTCCATTCACTTCTTGTTCTTCTTGGTGAGAGCTTTCATGAAATTGTAATTCTAGAGAAGCCCTCTACAAACTTCTGGTAATAGCCTGCTAGCCCGAAAAAGCTTCTGATCTCACTGACATTCTTTGGCCTGTTCCAGTTACTCACAGCTTGAATTTTGATTGGGTCTACCATCACTCCGTCTTTAGAGATAACATGACCCAAAAATGATACTCGATCGAGCCAGAACTAGCATTTGGAAAATTTTGCATACAGCTGCTTCTCCTGAAGAATTCGCAAAACTATGTTCAGGTGTTCGGCATGCTCCGCTTGAGTTCTCGAATAGATGAGGATATCATCGATGAAGACGATCACAAATTTGTTGAGAAATGCTGAGAATACCCGATTCATCAGGTCCATAAACAAGGCAGGAGCATTCGCACTCCGAAGGGCATAACTACAAACTCATAGCGTCCGTATCTTGTTCGGAAGGTCATCTTTGGTATATCATCCCGTTTCACTTTTACTTGATGATAGCCAGACCTCAAATCAATCTTAGAGAAAATGGTGGCACCCTTCAACTGGTCAAACAGGTCGTCAATCTGTTGTAGAGGGTACCGGTTCTTGATCGTTACTTTATTTAGCGCTCGGTAGTCTATGCACATTCGCATAGACCCATCTTTCTTCTTCACAAACAGTACTGGAGTTCCCCATGGGGAGAGACTAGGGCGGATAAGTCCCTTGTCGAGTAACTCACGTAGCTGTTCTTGAAGTTCCTTCAGTTTAGTTGGTGCCATACGGTGGGTGCTTTAAAGATCGGTTTAGTGCAGGAATCCCTCGATCTCAAATTTAATTTCTCTATCGGGGGCTAACCATGGTAGTTCATGGGAATACCTGCGGGTAGTTGCAGACAATTCTAACATCTTCACTTCTGGTCCTCTGCTTGGCTGGTATCGACCACATGTGCTAGAAACCCAGTGCATCCGCTGTCTAACATCTTTTATGCCCTTAAGGCTGATAAAATTTCTTAGTTCCTTTCCTTGGTCCTCCGATAAATTCAAACATCGGTTACGCTTCTAGTCGGAAGACCACTTTTCTTTTACGACACTCAATCGAAGCACGTACTTCTCAGGAAATCCGTGCCCAATATAATGTCATAATCCTGCATGTCGAGCACTATCAGATCACAGTAGAGTTCTCTGTCTACGATTCTGATGGGTGCGGCTCGCAGCATATGAGTAGATGACATCACTTCTCCCGAGGGCAGGGTCATTAAGAACTTACAATCTAAGGCTTGTGGTGGCATGTCTATCTTCTTTGTGAAAGGCATAGAGACGAACGAGTGTGTTGCCCCAGTATCAAATAATGCAGTAGCATGCTGACTAAAAATAACTATCTGACCTGTGATGACCGTAGAAGCATTCGCCACATCTTCCTTGGTGAGAGAGAAAATCCTGGCATTTGTCGTAACTGGCGGGGCTTCTAATCTCCCTTGGCTCATCTAAGTACCTTCTATCACAGCTTGCATCTGGTGTAGCTATGAGGGAGCATCCCTGTTCTGAATATACTGCTGAGGAGGTGTCTGAACCTGGATAGGGCGGTCCACAGCTAGATGTCCTTCTAGTCCACGGTTGAAGCACCTATTTGTGCCCTAGTGACACTTCGAAATGCTTCTTTCCACATGTAGTACAATGAGGTCGTGGGATGTTTATTTGCTAGACCACCCTTAGGATTGTTCCATTACTTTCTCTTCCATTGGGGTTTCCTTTCCAGTGGCTTTGGTACTTTAAGGTTTCTGCCTCCCGACTGGGCTTGACCCTTGCCTTCGTTCAGCGCCTTCAGGTAGTGTTCGGTGATCAGGGCACTGCTGATCAGCTCTTCGGCGGTCTGCGGTCTATTAACTCCGCCGACCACATTCAGAGCTATCTCGAGTCTGAGCATCTTCAGCATGAGTCTGACTCTTTCTCTTTCTGTGCTGACCAACTCTGGGCATAGGCGTGCTAGTCGGTTGAATCTTTTCACCGCTTCATTAACTGATAGGTCACCTTGCCATAACTCAGTGAACTCATCATAGTGCTTGTTTGTCACCCGCATATGGAAGAATTCTTCAAAAAATTCAACTTCGAAATCCGTCCATCTCATTTGGTTCACTTGCCTCTTTGCTTTAACCCTGTCCCACCACATTCTGGCATCTCCATAAGGCAGAACGATGCACACTTGATCTTTTCATGTTGAATCCAGTCCAGTGACTCTACTATACTCTCTCAGTCTTGAACCGTGCTTGAGCGTCTCATGGTTCACAAGGGCCAGAGAATGCCTCCTGTCTAACCACTGGAGCAGGGCCCACGGGTGGTACAGGTGCTGGGGGTACTGGCACAGCCGTAGGTACGACTGGCATCGTATTCTGATTTCCTGGTGGGGTAGCAGGGTTCCCCTATTGATTCATCAGAGCATTAATCACCTGTTGTTATTCCGTAACCTGACGTTGGAGTTACGTGACTACATGCATCAGGTCCGGAGGGGGTATTGTCTCATCGACTCTATTATTGCGTCTCCTAGCCATGCTTATCTTCACATATGACAATAAATCTAGCATAAGTTATCATCATTCCTAACAAGGCTAACATAAGATTATTATCATTCTAACCTTCATTCATGCATACCTAGTCTAAAGCATTCCTTATCATGCATAAATAAAATAGAGTAGGCATAAAATTTCTTACTTGGAGCGGCAGGATGGAGGCTTGATGTGTGTGTGTAGTGGGAAGGCATACCTGCTCGATACCAAACTGTCACGCCCGCCCATCCTCTTACTGAAGAAGGGCAGCGCTACGCGAACATACATACATGCATATGAAATCATTGCAGCGGAAGAAATATTTTTAATAATTCAATCATATAAATGAAACATGTGAACATGCTAGCATTCAGGCATATAAAATTTGATTTTTTTCTATCTATTACTTGAAACATGATACATGCTTGTTTAACTAGATCATAAAGCTTACTAAATAAGGGGAAAACTGAACATGTATACTGTTCTCTAGAGTTCATGATAACTAACAATTATCTAATTAAACAAGTACTTAACATTTCAAGGTTTCATGGAACAGAAGAAAAATAGGTTCATATGCAAAGACTTAGAACATATAAGCACAAAATAGATCTTCTTCCACCATGCCACTGCCACACACATCCTTTGCCCCTCCTGCTGCTCCCTTTAGTTTAACCATTGTTTATCCTTTTCTGCGGTACAAGGAAATTAAAACTATAAGCACATATGCTTAGAAAGATTCTTTCCTACTCACAAAAGTCATAAGTCATGAACTAAACATAGAGTAGTGACATATTCATTTAACCAACATCTGGCTTAAACTTACAAGGCTTGTTTTCTAGTTTTTAAGCAACATAAATCATGAATAACATCTTAATATCATCACATAACTTATTAGGTATCATGAGAGAAGAATAACAATCAAATGGGAGCTTAAACTTTCCTAGGCCTTTTATTTTCTTCTTGGCCAAAACTTACAAGGCTTGTTTCTAGGTTTTTAAGCAACATAAATCATGAATAACATCTTAATATCATCACCTAACTTATTAGGTATCATGAGAGAAGCATAACAATCAAATGGGAGCTTAAACTTTCCTAGGCCTTTTTATTTTCTTCTTGGAAACTTACAAGGCTTGTTTCTAGGTTTTTAAGCAACATAAATCATGAATAACACCTTAATATCATCACATAACTTATTAGGTATCATGAGAGAATACATGAGCAAACCTAAATGGAGTTTAAACTTTCCTAGGCCCTTTATCTTTTTTTGGCCGAAACTTCAAAGCATGATTTCTAGGTTTTTAAGCAACATAAATCATGAATAACATCTTAATAACATCACCTAACTTATTAAGCATCATGAGAGACTACATACGCAAACCTAAATGGAGTTTAAACTTTTCTAGGTCCTCTATCTCTTCTTGGCCGAAACTACTAGTCATGATTCTAGATTCTTTAGCAACATCAAACATGGAAAACACTTGCAACTACTTGTACTACAGGTGAGGGGATACTTACATCCTCTTGCTTGGTTTACTAAGATAATACCCTTGGTAGAGAAGAAGAAGAAGCCTTTTCGCTTCTAGAACTCCCTTTTCCTTATTTTTCTTGCAAGAAGAAGTGTGTTCTAAGGACCTCTCTTGTGAAGTTTTTCTAGGAAGAACACTTTTAGCTTGAATATGAAAATGGGAGAGGGAAACTTGGATTTCGGTGAAGGAAGAAGAAGAAGGAGAAGGAAAAGAATAGTTTTTCTTTCCCTTTCTTCTATTTATTCTCAATGAAAAGGAGAAGGGAAAACACTTTTCCATTCTTCCCTTCTTTTATTCTAGATGAAGGGAGAAGGGAAAATGAACTCTTCATGCTAAATGAAGAGGAGAAAGAAAAGATAAACTTTTCTTCTAAGTGAAAAGTGTCCCTTCACCATCCCTACCCTTAACTACAATTTCCCTTTTCTTTCTACCAATATTTCCTCTTGGTCCATTGGTTATCCCATACTACTTGAAACTTACCACTTGTTAAGAGGTTCAAGGTTCAAGCCTTGACCACTTTTTTTTTTTTTTCTTTTTTGGTTTCATTTCCTCTTATAGAACTTCATATGAGCTTGGAATACCACCCCCTAGGATTTTCACCTTGCTTAACCGCAGCTAGGACTTTTGCCTAAGAACACTTAGAACTTTCCTGCAAGCTCAATCAAATGCATTAGATAACAAGTAAGCTTAATTTTGAACCCTTTGCCATTATCAAAACTCGGATTCGATCGTCGGATGCTTCCTGCACCAACATTATCCTACCTAAATTATGTATGACATGTGCATACTTTAAGCTAATACCAAATACACAAAGGCAAAATCCTAGCTCTGATACCAATTGTTGGTTGCTACTTGGAAAACCTAATGGTTCCACTGTACAAAATTTTGTACATGGTCTGAACATTTCCTAGCTACCGTGTGTTCTTTTAAATTAAATTTGGATCGCCTGCGGAACTTAACACGTTTAATCCAAAGTTTAACATATATGTTTTTTTAGGTTTGGACTTGGATCTCCTGCGGAACTTAAAATGTTCGATCCAAATCACCTAGGTCACAAAGTTGATTAAATATCTATTTCCAAAATTAGCTTCCAGTACTGCATGGCGAGGCACTTGACCTTCTTGGATATGGGAGCAACCACCACCGACTAGACAAAGCCTTTTAAGGAAATTGGATATTTAACCTTCCTATAGTAACCCTAGGTTATCCACAAAGAACACTCGAATCACAAGGAAAAAGAAAAAGAACACAACTTCAAAAACTAATTCAAAAAATAAGAATCGTATGCCTCTTGTATTTGGTATTTATTCAAAGGAAAAATAACCAGTCTGATGGGGAAATCGATTACTAATTATACCTCTTCCTTGTATGATAATAACCTCGGGATCTTCTGCCGTATCCCTCGCCTCCTCTTGGACGTCATGTGGGCGACAATCTTCCAAGACGAACACCACCCGAAGAGCTTCTCCTCCTCTAAGTTTCGACCACAACCTCCACCAAGGAACCAAAGAGAGCAAAAGGGAAAAGAGAGAAGAAAGGGAGAGGGTCGACCACTAGAGGTCTCAAACAACACAATATGAATTGTTATTCCATAAGGCCTCCCTCCCTTCTTTTATATTACTTGCCCAAGAAAAATAAGGAAAGACTTTCACAAGAAATTAAATCTATTCTTAAGTTTTTCCTTTTTCCTTTTAAATTTTCCTTTTCCTTTCTCTTGATTGATTCAATCATCAATCAACAAATTGTTGATTGGCTTGATTGAATGTTGATTGGCTGGCCCCTTGCTTGGGCACCAAGCAAGGGTGGCCGCCACATTAAAGGAAATAAAATTTTATAGGAGAAGAAATCCTCTTATAAAATTTTACAAGCTCTCTTTCCTATTGTGGATGTTTAAAAAGGAAAGTTTTAAAAATTTAAAATCAAGTTTTAAAATTTAAAACATCTCTAATAAAATTTCCTTTTTAAACATGGTTACATAAAAGGAAAGTTTTATAAATTTTACAACTCTCTTTTAAAACCATGAAAGTTATAAAAGGAAAGTTTAATAAAATTTATAACTCTCTTTTAAAACATGTGGCCTAATTCAAATAAGGAAAGTTTTATAAATTTTAAAATCTCTTTTTACAAATTGTAAGTATTTGAGAAGATTTTAAAATTCAAAACAACCCCTTTTGTTTGAATAATGTGGTCGGCCCCCTTGACACTGCTTGGGGTCGGCCCCCTTAGAGAAAGTGTGGCCGGCCCTAGGCTTAGTCACCAAGCCTTGGGCCGACCCCCTCTTGGACTCCAAGATGAGCTCTTATTGGATGAACTTGAGGCTCTAATGAGGGTACGACAGGGACCTAGACGAGAAATTGGTTTTGGTCTACCGATGAGCTTGAGTATCCCATGTTCGCCCTGAACACACAACTCAAGTTCATCAATAATAACTCATTCCACTAGAGAGTTATTATTACACTACCGCACCAATCCCATATTACATTATTGGGCACCTTCTTATTATGAGTGTGTTAGTCTCCCTATGTTTAAGATAACGAATGCCCACTAATTAAGTGAGTTACTGACAACTCACTTAATTAATATCTAGCTCCAAGAGTAGTACCACTCAACCTCATTGTCATGTCAGACTAAGTCCACCTGCAGGGTTTAAAATGACAATCCTTATGAGTTCCTCTTGGGGACATTCTCAACCTAGACAACTAGGACACAGATTCCTTCTATAATCAACAACATACACTATAAGTAATATCATTTCCCAACTTATCGGGCTTATTGATTTATCGAGCTAAATCTCACCCTTTGATAAGTTAAAGAAATAAATACTAAATATATGTGCTTGTTATTATATTAGGATTAAGAGCACACACTTCCATAATAACTAAGGTTTAGTTCTTTTATAAGTCAGTATAAAAAGAACTTTCCTAAAATGGTCCTACTCAATACACTTAGAGTGTACTAGTGTAATTTATCAGTCAAGATAAACTGATACCTATTTACACTACGACTATTTCAATAGTTTATTCCTTTCTATCTTAGTCATGAGCAACTGTTTATAATTTATAAAGAACCGATAACATGATCTTCTGTGTGTGACACCACACATCATGTTATCTACAATATAAATTAATTGAACAACTACAAATAACAAATAAATGTAGACTTTTGACCAATGTGATTCTTATATTTCTAAAATAAATATTTACAAAAGGCTAGGCTTTTAGTATACACTCTATTACTCTCTACTCACATAGAATTGCATAATAGGCGTAAGCCTATTTTGAATCATTTTCGGATTTGGGTAGTCCAGTATATGTGCTAAAGAAAGACACTGATAAGTTGGACAAGAGTTCACTTGTTTGTGAGTTATCCTAGAGAAACAAAAAGGAGGTTTATAGTCTTAAAATCAGAAGGTCATTGTTAGCACCAATGCCTGATTTTAGAAGAGGACTATGAACCACAAGCCCATAAGTAAAATTATTCTTAAGAAAATTAGAGAAGAAACGTTTAATCTAGTACCAATTGTACAAGAAGAAATCACAAGAAACTACAACACGTATCACAAATGATACACAATTACACAAAGTGTCTCCTTGTAGTGGGAGGGTTGTTAGGCAACCTAAAAGATTCATGTTTTGGGAGAGTCTTTGAACTTGATCCTTGGTGAACATGAACCTGATCCCCAGACATATGATGAAGCACTCCAAGATAAAGATGCAACATCTTTGCAAAAAGCAATGAATACAGAATTAGAATATATGTATTCTAATAAAGTCTAGGAGCTTGTAGAACCACCAGATGGTGTAAAAGCCATTGGGTGTAAATAGGTCTACAATAGGAAAAGAGGAATAGACAGGAAGATGGAAACTTTCAAAGCAAGACTTGATGAAAAAGGAAACTTTTTACCAGTAGCCATGCTTAAGTCTATCCGAATTCTTTTATCTATTATAAGATTTAGCAAGTGGATGTCAAGATAGCTTTCCTTATTGGAAGTCTTGAAGAAAACATCTATAAAGCCACCAGAAGGGTTCATTGCAAAGAGCAAAGAGCATCTTATGTGGAAGCTCAATCAGTCTATGGATTGAAGCAAAGCTTCAAGGTCTTGGAATATCCGGTTTATGAAGTAATCCAGTCATATGGATTTATTCAGTGTCCGGATGAGTCTTGTGTATATAAGAAGTGTGATGAAAGCGTGGTGGTATTTCTTGTATTATACGTAGATAACATTTTTGATAGTTGGAAACAATATCAAAGTATTGTCGGAAGTAAGGGTATGGTTGTCCAAGCAATCCGATATGAAGGACTTGGGAGAATGCACACATATTCTCGGGATCAAAGGGATCACAAGAAAAGAATGTTATGCTTATCCCAAGCTTCATATAACGAGCTCATTTTAAGCATACAAGACTCTAAGAAAGGTTTTATACCTTTTAGACATGGAGTAGTTTTATCTAAAGAGATGTCTCCGAAGATATCAGAGGAGATAGAGGACATAAAGGTAGTTCTTTATGCTTTGGCTATCAAAAGCCTAATGTATGCTATGTTGTGAACGAGACCGGATATCTGTTTTGCCTAGGGCATAGTTAGCAGATATCAAAGTAACTCAGGACCGGGACACTAGACTGCCGTAAAACATATATTTTAAAAGTACCTTAGTGGGACTAGAGATCATATGCTAGTTTGCAGAGAAGATAATTTGATCCCTATAGGTTACACGAATTTTTGACTTCCAATCAGATAGGGACAATAGTAAGTAAACCTCGGGGTTTTGTGTTTACTTTAGAAAGTAGAGCCATAACTATGGAGGAGTAATAAGCATAGGTTCTTTTCCGAACTCCACCATACAAGCTAAGTATGTGGCAGCCTCTAAGGCAGCCATAGAAGTTATATGGCTCAGTAACTTCATGATGAACTTAGGCATGATTTTTGGTTTGTCTAAAATTATTACAATTTTTGTAATAATAGTGGTGCAGTAGCAAACTCAAAGAAACCATAAGACCATAAGGCAAGTAAACACAATAGAGCGCAAGCACCACCCAATACGAGAAATCGTATAAACGAGGAGAAGTTGTTGCCTCCTAGATTGCATCAGATGATATCTTGAGAGATCCTTTCACTAAGGTCCTTAAGGCAAGAGCTTTTGATGGGCATGTTGAAGGTTTGGGAATCAGATATATGGCAGATTTATGGCAGCATAGTCTTTTAGTATAAGTGGGAAATTGTTAGAGTATATACTAAAAGCCTAGCTTTTGTATAAACATCTATTTAGAAATAAAGGATCACAATGGTCAAATACCTACATTTATATGCTAAGTGTAGTTGTTCAATTAATTTATACTGTAGATAACATGGTGTGTGATGTCACACACTGAAGATCATGTTATCAATTCCTTATAAATTATAAACAGTAGCTCATGACTAAGATGGAAAGGAACAAACCATTAGAATAGTCGTAGTGTAATTAAGTATTAGTTTATCTTGATTGATAAATTACACTAGTACACTCTGAGTGTATTGAGTAGGACCATTTAAGGTAAGTTCTTTTTATACTAACTTAATAAAAGAACTAGTCCTTAGTTATTATGGAAGTGTGTGCTCTTAATCCTAATATAATAACAAGCACATATATTTAGTATTTATTTCTTTAACTTATCAAAGGGTGAGATTTAGCTCGATAAATCAATAGGCCCGATAAGTTGGGAAATGATATTACTTATAGTGTGTATTGTTGATTATAGAAGGAAATTGTGTCCTAGGAAACTAGGTTGATAATGTCCCCAAGAGGAGCTTATAAGGATTGTCATGTTAAACCCTGCAGGTGGACTTAGTCTGACATGACGATACGGTTGAGTGGTATTACTCTTGGAACTAGATATTAATGAAATGAGTTGTCAGTAACTCATTTTAATTAATGGACATCCGATATCTTAAACACAGGGAGACTAACACACTTATAATAAGAAGGAGCCCAAAACGTAATTTGAGATTGTTGCGGTAGTTCAATAATAGTTCTTTAGTGGAATAAATTATTATTGATGAAATTAAGTTGTGTGTTCAGGGCGAAACGGGATGCTTAATTTCATCTGGAGACCAAAACCAATTCCTCCTCTCGGTCCCTATCGTAGCCTCTTGTATATAGAGATTTATACCCACCACATACCCACTTCTTACCAACCTTTATATCCATCCTAATCGGGCCGGTCAAGCACGCTTGGAACTCAAGCTTGGGCCGACCAAGTAAATAGGATGGATTGAGTTGGTGTGACCGACCCAAGCTTGCCCTCTTGGTGTGGCCGGCCCCACTAGCGACCCCTTATGTCATCGGCCCATTTGGCGACCTCTCATGTCGTCGACCAACAACCCTCGGCCGTGCCGTTACTCACTAGATCTTTCCACCCCTGGCCAGCAGATTTTTGCCTTCCCCAAGATTCGAACTCTAGACCTCCAGGCTTAAGTACTAGAGTTTATGAATCCTGGTAACCAAGTGAGACGCCGCTCACTTGGCTACCAGGATTCATAAACTCTAGTACTTAAGCCTGGAGGTCTAGAGTTTGAATCCTGGGGGAGACAAAAATCCACTGGCCAGGGGTGGAAAGTCCTAGTGAGTAACGGCACGGCCGACGCTTGAAGGTCGACGACCCGAGGGTCGCCAAATGGGCCGCCAAATGGGTTGGGTCGTTACAATAAAAAGGCGTCTTTTTTATTGTAACGACCCGACCCATTTGGCGGCCCATTTGGCGACCTTCGGGTCGTCGACCGTCGACCGTGCCGTTACTCACTAGGACTTTCCACCCTGGCCAGTGGATTTTTGCCTCCCCCAGGATTCGAACTCTAGACCTCCATCCTTAAATACTAGAGTTTATGAATCCTGGTAACCAAGTGAGCGCCGCTCACTTGGTTACCAGGATTTATAAACACTAATATTTAAGCCTGGAGGTCTAGAGTTCGAATCCTGGGGAAGGTAAAAATCCACTGGCCAGGGGTGGAAAGTCCTAGTGAGTAACGACACGGTCGATGGTCGACGACATGAGGTTCACCAAATGGACCGCCAAATGGGCCGCCAAATGGGCCGAGTCATTACATGGCCGACCCTAGCTTGAACCCAAGCTTGATGTGGCCGGCCACAATATATTAAAAGGAATTTTATATTCTAAATTTTTCTTATGTGGATTCCATGGCTTTTAAAGAGAGTTTAAAATTTAAATCTTTCCTTTTATAGATTTCTACAAAAGATTAAGAAAAGATATGATATCTTTCCTTATTTGTAGATTGGAAGGAAGATTTTAATTTTTGATAAAACTTTCCTTTTTTGTAACCATGTTCATGATTTAAAAAGAGAGTTTTAAAAATTAAATATTTCCTTTTATAAGTTTCTACAAAAGATTAAGAAAAGATTTGATATCTTTCCTTATTTGTAGATTGAAAGGAGATTTAAATTTTAGAGAAAACTTTCCTTTTTGGAAATCATCCACATGTTTAAAAGAAAGATTTTAATTTATAAAATTTCCTTTTATAACTCACCATGAAGGGATAAATTGTTAGAGAAATTTTATTTTTAAAATTTCTGAAAACAATTAAGGAAGTTTTAATTTTGTGATTGAAACTTACCTCATTTGGAGCAAAGGATGTGGCCGGCCATAGCAAGGTTATAAGGAAAGTTTAATTAATTTTTCCTTAATAGCCATTGTCAAGGAAAATAAGGGAATTTTAATTGTAACTAAATTTCCTTATTTGCCAACACCAAGGATTATAAAAGAGGGGGTAGGGGTGCCTTCATTAGATACAACCTCTATTCTCTTTTCCTCCCTCTCTTCCTTGGTGTGGTGGCCGGCCCTTACCTCCTCTTCTCTTCCTCCTTGGTGGCCGAACCATATTGCCTTTTGGATCTCTTGTGGTGGCCGGTTCTAGCTTGGAGAAGAAGAAGAGAAAGGAGGCTTCGCTCTTGCATCCCTTGGAGCTTGGTGGTGGTGGCCGAACCTCATCCTCTCTTGGAGTCTTGTGGTGGCCGAACCTTGCTAGGAAGAAGAAGGTGATTGGTGGTTCTCATCTCGGAAGATCGTTGCCCACACAACGTCCGAGGTTAGAAGAGAAATATGGTAGAAGATCAAGAGGTCGTTAAAGTTTACGAAGAAAGGTATTACTAGTATTTATTTTCCGCATCATACTAGTTTATTTCTTTGTAAGAATTCTAAACAAAAGAGGCTAGATATTCTAGGTTTTGAATTATGTTTCGAATCATGTTCTTTTGTTTTCTTTTTCGAACTTGTGTTTCGATTGTTCTTAGTGTTGGGATTTTCGGGTCGCGAAAACCGCTTTTCGCGTCGCGGAAACCCCGAATCGCCCAAGCCACGGATCTCGTGCAAGGTAAAACTTTAGAAAACACAAGTACGAGTTATAAACAACGATCTACAGTAGATCTACAAAGGGAAAAACCATTTTACCTTCGAAGCGTGCCCTCGCAAATCCCGCTTGTCCAAGGTACGTCGGATCTCGAGAGTGTCAATGTAGACACTCCTCTAATGATATCCACACGAACAAGGAGTGTCTCCTACACTCAAAGGATGGAGAAGAGAGACCCCAAGTGTGCTAGCACTCTCTCTAGGGCTCTCGGATGGAAATAGAAAGGAAGGAAAAAGAGGAGATGCAAAAGAATCTCATACACTTACTAGTGGTAACCTCCTTTGTGACCTTCACCCTTCCTTTTTGTTGGAACTCACTCAAAACATCTTCTCCTCACCATGGATGTCACGGCAACCTCAAGAGGGAGAGGAGGAAGAAGCAAGGAGAGAAAGATGGAATGAATGCACACAAAATCAAAAACCCCCTTCACTAATGTGTGGCCGGCCTCACAATGTAACCCCCACATTTAATGTGGTCGGCCACATTAAGTGGTATGAGTGTGTAACCTCCATGAGGTGGCACACCATTATGAGGTGGTGATGATGTGGCAAGGATGTGTCATGCCATGTAAGATGAGTCAACCTACATGATGTGGCAATGCATCAAGTCAAACTTGATGTTTCAACTTCCATTTGGTCAAGTCAAAATTGACCAATTTCTTCCTTGTTGAGTTAAATCCAACCTTTGATTCAAGTCAATTTCAATTTAATGAATCTCAATTCATTAATATAAATTGACTCAATGAATCAAATTTAAATTAGACTCATTCAACAATTGAATCTAATTGAGTCTAACTCAATAAGTCTAATTCGAATCCAATCTTTGGTGCATCATATGAACCTAATCCAATTGGTTCATCATATGAACCCAATCTCCATCCACTTGTTCTTTGTGTGTGACCCAATAGGTTCTTGTAACGTTGGCAATGTTTCTAAACTCCTTTAGAAACATAAGCAATGAGCGGCATCTAGCAATACATCATTGCTACCCAAGTTACAAGAAATGTTGAGATCCAACATCACCTTGTGACTACTAATTGTGACTCCTCACAATATATGACAAGTGCCCTTCTATCCTAGACATCTAGATTGATCAATGTGAGGCATAGACCGTGTCATCCTCTGACCAATCTAAATCTTGAACTCCAAGTAGACTCACTCAATCAAATGAGCTCAATATCTTATATTGACTCATTTGGGTATGGCCATACACTTCGTGGTCTTACTCTATCAAGAATATTGATGTCGCTCCCGTCATATGGGAGAGATAGATCCCATCTACATCACTCACATCCCTCTGTATAATTCGTTACATACCCAGTAATCACCTTTATAGTCCACCCAGTTACGGGTGACGAAACCAAAGTACATAACTCCTTATGTAGGGATCCATGGTGACTTCAGGTCTAAGGACTAATAGTCATACTAATAGCCACATGAGAAAGTATATGACACTCATATAACGATCCATGATACTTTCTCATGGCGGGTCATTCAGTATACATTCTCTAATGCATACCCATGTGTCAGCTTGATATCTCTATATCCATGACTTGTGAGATCAAGTCATCGAGCTGACCTACATGCTAGTCTTATTGTATTAACATTGTCCCTGAATGTTAATACTCGACTAGGAATGATTTAGAGTAGTGTTCCCTATATCATCTCACTATCGATTCAACTAATCGATTGATATAGGTATGAACCTTTCTACTCAAGGACGCTATTATACTTAGTCTATTTGGCACTAATACAAATAAGTATAATAACCAAACAAATGCCTTTATTAATATACAAGAATATGATATACATGAGTCCATACAATCATCAAATGATTGGCTCTAGGGCTCTAACTAACACTTAGTGGTTAACCTAGGGTTACTATGGGAAGGTTAAATATTTAATTTCCTTAAAAGGCTTTGTCTAGTCGGTGGTGGATGATCCCATACCCAAGAAGGCCAAGTGCCTCGCCATGCAGTGCTGGAAGCCAATTTTGGAAATAGATATTTAATTGTCTTCGTGACCTAGGTGATTTGGATCGAACGTGTTAAGTTCCGTAGGAGATCCAAGTCTAAACCTAAAAGAACAAATAAGTTAAACTTAGGATCAAACGTGTTAAGTTCCGTAGGCGATCTAAGTTTAAATTAAAAGAACACATGGTAGCTAGGAAATGTTCAGATCTTGTACAAAATTTTTGTACAATGGAACAATTAGGTTTTCCGAATAGCAACCAACAATCTTGTATTGTTGGTACTCAGTTAGACGTGTCCTCCCTAATTTCTTCTAGAACAATTTTACTTATAGGCTAGTGGTTTTATTACTTAGTCCTCTTCTAAAATTAGGCTTTGATGCTATCAATGACCTTCTGATTTTTAAAGACTCTAAAACACACCACTTTTCGTTCCTTTAGGATAGCTCACAAACAGATGAACTTCTATACGTTATTCCATTTTATCAGTATCTCCTTACAGCATATGTGCTGGACTACTCCAAATCCGAATATGTTTTAGTTTACGCTTACGCCCATTCCATAATTCAATTGGAATAGTGAGTATTGACTTGGAAGGTACCATATTTAGAATACCACAATTCAATTTATTTGGTATCAGAGCCAAGTTTAAATAAATTATCACGCCCTAGGGGAGTCCCTGTCCGAAGAAATTTTGGCAGCATCTTTCCTGTACGGCTAACAATCTGAAACTTTCTACAATGCCCTCTGGGCCACATATACCTCGGCCAACATGGTCGGAACAATAACAGTAATAATAATACAACAAACATCCATGCAGATAATAATTGACAAACTAGAATAGTGATAAGAAGACTCAAAAACAACCCTACTCAACTACACCCATAAAGCTCAAAACATATTTCCTACTCCACTACACCCATAAAACACAAATCACAATCCACTTACCTCTTCTGCCGTCTCAGGCAGGCATGTAGCAGAACATATCCAAACCAAACAAATCTAAACAAAATCAATAAAGAAAAATCAAAAGAACAACAAACATCCTCGTGGAGTGCAGGGGACTAGCGACTGGAACTCTGCGGATAACATCAACCTGAAAATAACAACGGAGGAGGGTGTGAGTCCAACACTCAGCGGGTAACAACTAATATGCATAATAAAGAAAATAACAACGAGCACTAATCATGCGTACAATCTCCTGATACAAGAAGGATAAATGCAACTGAAACAAGCAGGAGAAAACAATACTAACCAAGACCAGGGTATAAATCACAGAGTCATCAGACTAAAAAGTATCAAAATCCTGTATGCATGTCAAACATATGCATCCATCCAAATTCAGCAAATAAATGCAACAAACACAAACAATAAATGCATCAATGCGTATGATGCCAATGATGCGTCCTGGTCACCCCTGACGCCAATCAGCCATCTCACACACAATGGTGAGACCGAGTGGGTAGGGCTGTGACAACCGTGCACTCTATCGTCACTACTCCTGATGAGTAACTGAGTGGACGGGATGCTGTCGGAGTACACCTATCCTCCTACCCCAAATCATAAATGGGGGAGCGCAATGATCTCATCTCCCGGTGCACGATGACGGGGAGGAATCTCTGCCAGCTACCACGCTGCGTCACTCTACCCATGAGCGGACCAACGAAGCCTAATAAAGTCCAACTGTCTGCCGACTACAACGCTGCTACACTAAACCAGTGGAGCCTAATAGGGCAGAACTGTCTGCCGGCTACCACGCTGTTAGTTAGAGTCCTAGAGCCAATCATTTGATGATTATTGTATGGACTCATTGTATCATATTCTTATATATTAATAAAAGCATTTATTTATGGTTACTATACTTACTTGTATTGGTACATGGACTCTATTTCAGTATTCATCGCCTTTTGCCAAGATGCTGCATCTATATCTTGGAGTGCTTCGTCATATGTTCGGGGATCAGGTTCATGTTTACCTGGTACCAAGTCCGAAGACTCTCCCAAAAACATGAATCTATTAGGCTGCCTCACAACCCTCCCACTACGACGAGGCACCGTCTGTGGTTGTGTATCATGTGTGACACATGTTGCAGTCTCTTGTGGTACTTCATCTTGTACTGTTGGTACTAAGGTAGACGTGTCCTCTCTTAGTTCTTCTAAAACAATTTTGCTACTGGGCTTGTGATCCATTATATAGTCTTCTTCTAAAAACTGGGCATTGGTGCTAACAATGACCTTCTGGTCTTTAGGACTATAAAATAAACCACCTTTCATTCCTTTGGGATATCCCACAAATACGCGAACTTCTGTACGAGATTCTAACTTATCAGCATCTGGTTTCAGCACATGTGCTGGACTACCCCAAATCCGAATATGTCTTAGACTGGGTTTTCGGCCATTCCACAATTCTATAGGAGTAGAAGAAACTGATTTAGAAGGTACTAAGTTCAGTACGTATACTGCTATTTCCAAAGCATATCCCCAAAACGAATTTGGTAATTCTGAATAACTCATCATCGATCTAACCATCTCCATAAGAGTCCTATTCCTTCGTTCTGCCACACCATTCTGTTGGGGTGTTCCAGGTGCAGACAATTGGGATTGAATCCCGACTTCTGATAAGTAATTCCTAAACTCTCCTAAGAGGTATTCGCCACCACGATCGGACCGTAGTGTCTTGATACTTTTACCTAGTCGTTTCTCCACATTAAATAATTAATTAAGCTATATAAACGATTTTTACTTACAGAGGGGTTTGGCCCTTCGGAAACGGATGCGGATTCGTGGCTTCTCTCGGACTCAGCTTCCGATTTGTCCTCGCTTCCAGATTCGTTGTTGTAGTCCTGGGCTGTCAACGCAATAAAATTCATCTGCTCGAGTTCTTCGTCGTCGGATTCCTCGGAAGAAGACTCGTCCCATGTTGCCTTCAATGCCTTCTTTCTCTTTGGTTTCTTTGGATCCTTCTGGTTCGGGTAGTTTGCCTTGATGTGCCCTTTCTGATTGCACTCGTAGCAGGTCACTTCGAATTTGACCTTCGAGTTTGGTTGGGCTTCTTTGGACTAGATGGCCTTTCTGACATCCTTTTTGTTGAAGCCCTTCTTTTTGCAGAGTTTCTTTACCAGGTTGACTATTTCGGTTGTAAGCTCATCGTTGTCTTCCGAATCTGGTTCTTCTTCTGACTCAGGTTCGGTTCTGCGATTTATTTTTGATTCGCGCATTCTTCCTGTTCCTGCAACCAAAGCCAACCCTTTCTCGGTCGGGTGTGCATTAGTCTGTTCATGAAGTTCGAATTCTGCAAAAAGTTCATCTAACTTGATAGTAGATAAATCCTTAGAAACCTTGTAGGCATCTACCATGGATGCCCACAAGGTGTTCCTCTGAAAGGCGTTTAAAGAATACCTTATGATGTCCCGGTTATCTACCTTTTGTTCAATTACATGAAGACCGTTGAGCAGATCTTGAATCCGGGCGTGGAGTTGAGCAGCTGTCTCACCTTCCTGCAGTTTGATATTAAATAATTTATTAAAGATTAAATCTCTTTTACTTACTTTGGTGTCGGACGTCCCTTCATGAAGTTCAATGAGCTTCTCCCACAACTCCTTGGCACTGTTGAAGGGGTCGACGCGGTTGAGTTCTTCTTTTGATAGACCACGCTGGAGGGTGCAGGTCGCCTTGGCATTAGCTTCCACCTTCTTAATCAGAGATGCGTCCCAGTCCTCGTATGGTAGTGGTTTACCGGCGCTATCAGTTGGTAGTTGGAGTCCGGTTTTGATAATCATCTAGACTTCAAAATGAGTCTGGAGAAATGCCTCCATCCGACCCTTCCAGTATTTGAAGTCGTCTCCGGTGAATAGCGGGGGGCGGGCTGTACTGTAGCCTTCTTGAAGGGCCATTTTAGATCAACTATGAAAGAAAATAAACAACAAAAAGTTCCAGGACTTGGCCCTGGCTTAGTAGTGCGGAAGGAGAAAAAATAGAACACGAACTCGAGTGGTGTTGCACCAACCTCGAGCAGAAACCGATTCGAGAAAAGAATTAGAATATAGCTATAAAGCTAAATTCTAATTGACTCCGAAAAAAACAAAAAATACCACGAAAAATTATTTTGAATGGTGGTTGCATCGATTCAAAATGACCCCGCTCTGATACCAATTGATGGATCGAAAGCGCTAGGGGGGGGTGAATAGAGCTCGTGGCTATTTTATCGATTTAAAACACAAAGTAGAAACGCAGCGGAAAGTTAATGCAAAACACAGAAGACACAGTCAATTTACTTCGTTCGGAGTCTAGCTCGACTCCTACTCGAAGGCCCGTGATCCTTGATCGCTTTATGTGGGCAACAACTATAAATCCAGAATTATTACAAGCTAGAAGTAATTACAAGTTAAGTGCAAATAAGAAAGTTATACCAACGAACAAGAAAACAGAAGAGCTTTGGAGTCTCAGTTCGTTGTAGCAGCAGAGCGTTGTTGAAGCGTATGGACCACACAAGAGCATAGAACTTCTGTTCGAAAATTGATGATTTGAGCTGCACCTCGAGGCCTCTTTTTATAGCTCTGCAAGGTCTGATCCAGATCCCCAATTCTCGAGATCAGGTTTGACCCGAAGCGGATCGGTCGACCGATCCTCATGTTCGGTCGACCGATCAGATGATCTCCACCGCATCTGATCAGTCGATCCGTTGCTCCGCGTCGATCTGGTCAAACTCTATCCCTGGGTTCGGTCGACAGATCCCAGGGTCCGGTCGACCGATCAGTCTTCTCTGACCCGCTCACCTCGGCTTGATCCAGTCGATACCTATCCCAGGTTCGGTCGACCAATCCCGAGGTCCGGTCGACCGATCCCTGGTCGAGCCCGGTCCAACTTCTGGAGATCTGATCTGGTAGCTTGGAGGTTCGGTCAACTGATCCCAAGGTTCGGTCGACCGATCCTGGTCAGTCCTAACCCTACACAAAAAAATTAGTTTCCTACAAAACAGAGTTCGAACACAAAAAATAATATATATAATTAAATTTGACAGTCATCGGACTGTCCGAGTTTGACTTCGGGTTTCCGACCGGAAACCCTAGGTCGACCCGACGCCTACTGTTCCCTCTACGGGGAATGCGTCCTCACCTACTCCACTCAGGAGATTTTACCTTTTGCCAGTGCGATCCTCTGAATCGACTGGTATTTTGCTCGGTGTTCGATGCCTCCGGACTTTCTGTTGGACGCCCGCTTCCCGACCCGTCCAGTCTTTCACCTGGTTCGCGACACCAAGATTTTCCACCTAGGGTTACCACCCCCTAGGACTTTCGCCTGAAGCATTCGACCCACCAAGACTTTCCGCATAGGGTTACCACTCCCTAGGGTTTTTACCTTGCCTAACCATTGTTAGGACATACCTGAAATACTCAATCAAGTACGTTAGTTCCCAACGCACCTTAACTTTGAATCCTTTGCCATTATCAAAACTCAAGTTCGATCCTCGGATGCTTCCCGCACCAACACTCCTAAAGTAAACATATAGCCTGAAGTAGACTTACTATTGTCCTTATCTGATTTGAAATCCGAATCCGTGTAACCCACAGGGAGCAAATCGTATGCCTGATAAACTAGTATATAATCCCTAGTCCTTCTCAGGTACTTCAAAATATGCTTTATCGCAGTCCAATGTCCTTGTCTAGGGTTACTTTGATATCTACTAACCTTGCCCACGACAAAATTGATATCCGGTCTCGTGCATAGCATTGCATACATTAAGCTTCCTACAGCCGAAGCATAAGGAACTGCCTTCATGTCCTCTATCTCCTTTGATGTCTTCGGAGACATCTCTTTAGATAAAGCGATTCCATGTCTAAAAGGTAGAAAACCTTTCTTGGAATTTTGCATGCTAAAACGAGCAAGGATTGTATCTATATATAAGGCTTGAGATAGACACAACATTCTTTTCTTGCGATCCCCTATAACTTTGATCCCAAGAATGTGTCCACATTCACCTAAGTCCTACATATCAAATTGTTTGGACAACCATACCCTTATATCTGATAATACTTTGACATTGTTGCCAATTAACAAAATATCATCTACATATAGTACAAGAAATACCACCACGTTTCTGTTACACTTCTTATATACACAAGACTCATCCGGGCTCTGAATAAATCCATAAGGCTGGATTACTTCTGATATGGGTTAGGTTTAGTAGGTCCCTGGTGAAAAGAATAAAGGAGATAATAGAATCTAGGGGAGTAGGCCAATATTGGTCGGGATAATACCTTAAGAAAGAGAGGCCAATATTGGTCGGGATAATACCTCAAGAAAGATAGGCCAATATTGGTCAGGATAATAACTTAAGAAAGATAGGCCAATATTGGTCGGGATAATACCTCAAGAAAGATAGATATTGGTTGGGATAAAGATAGGCCAATATTGGTCGGGATAAATATAGGCCAATATTGGTCGGGATAAAGATATGCCAATATTGGTCGGGATAAAGATAGACCAATATTGGACGGGATAATAACTTAAGAAAGATAGGCCAATATTGGTCGGGATATACCTTAAGAAAGATATGCCAATATTGGTCGGGATAATACCTCAAGAAAGATAGATATTGGTCGGGATAAAGATAGGCCAATATTGGTCGGGATAAATATAGGCCAATATTGGTCGGGATAAATATATGCCAATATTGGTTGGGATAAAGATAGGCCAATATTGGACGGGATAATACCTTAAGAAAGGTAGGCCAATATTGGTCGGGATAAAGGTAAGCCAATATTGGTCGGGATAATACCTTAAGAAAGATATGCCAATATTGGTCGGGATAATACCTCAAGAAAGATAGATATTGGTCGGGATAAAGATAGACCAATATTGGTCGGGATAAATATAGGCCAATATTGGTCGGGATAAAGATAGGCCAATATTGGTTGGGATAAAGATAGGCCAATATTGGACGGGATAATACCTTAAGAAAGATAGGTCAATATTGGTCGGGATAATACCTTAAGAAAGATAGGCCAATATTGGTTGGGATAAAGAAAATAGATATTGGTCGGGATAAAGATAGAGCAATATTGGTCGGGATAAATATAGGCCAATATTGGTCGGGATAAAGATAGGCCAATATTGGACGGGATAATACCTTAAGAAAGGTAGGCCAATATTGCTCGGGATAAATGTAGGCCAATATTGGTCGGGATAAAGATAAGCCAATATTGGTCGGGATAAAGATAGGCCAATATTGGTCGGGATAAAGATAGACCAATATTGGTCGAGATAAATATAGGCCAATATTGGTCAGAATAAAGATAGACCAATATTGGTCGGGATAAAGATAGGCCAATATTGGTCGGGATAAAGATAGGCCAATATTGGTTGGGATAAAGATAGACCAATATTGGTCGGGATAATCCCTTAAGAAAGATAGGTCAATATCGGTCGGGTTTACATGTTTAAGATAGATAAACCAGGATTGTTTGAGTTAGCACATCTAGACATAGACTAGTATTAGTTGAGTGTATATGATCGCCCGGGTATGAAAAGATGCAGGACTTTACAGAATTTATAGTATATTACCGGGTGATTAGGATCTATATTGAACAATAGCAATAACCAGCCCGGACATAACTTAGGTTCAATCCTGTTCAATATAAATCATAACATAATATCGAGCTGTCTGTAACATAATAAGAACAAAGTAGGCAAGTATAGACGATAAATATATCTCTATATAGCTTATAAGACAGGGCGAGAACAAATATCTTAAGAATATTCATAAATAGCTTGATGAAGATATCTGTAGTATGTGATTGTATAACAGGTTTGCTAATTTGGCGGGAAGAATGTTTCTAGACTTTTCGACAGGCACTAGGCGACAAAAAAGGTACATATGGGGTACAAAGAAGATTTCTTAAAAGCTATTTTGTGCAAGTACATGACTTACGACATCTCATAACAAACTCTAACAAACCGAGGTCCACTTCATGACTACGGGGTTATATGAAGTGGTATAAAAAGGGGAATCCTCTCCGTTGGCTAGGTAAGTTCACATCATTGGGCACATTCATAACCCTAATTCAAAATTATTGTTCCTCTTCCTTCCTTCCTTCTTGCTTTCTTCCACACTTGGAGAGATCACTAACTTGAGCGTTGGAGGGCCTAGCCAGTGATTCCCACCCGGTCATAGGTCACCGGCGATAGTGTTGGTTGGTCTTTTGTGCGTCGGAAGCCTTGGGAACTTTGGATTTTGGTTTTCTTCAGTCATATCTCCCACATCATCGGATCTTCGTACAGGGAGGGTGTTCGCGACTCTATTCTTCCCGATCCGCTTTGGGTTTCTCGGATCATTGTTCTATAGATATTATTCTTCACTAGCGGTAGGTATCATCATCCCATGTAGGTTTTTTCTTCGAATCTCCGTCTTGTCAAGCTTCTCAGATAGGATCAAATTTGGTGCCGTCTGTGGGAACTTCACCTGGATCTGAGACTACAAGATGGAAGAGGCCGGAAAATCAAATCTACTCACCATCAGCCGTGAGGATATGGATTTCCTCATTAACTCTCATGTCTAGACAGTCTTGCAACAACAAAAACAACAACTACAAGCTCATACTGGAGCTACTCTGCCAACAGCTCATAATCCAGCAATTTCAACTACTGAGCATCGAAAAAGAAAGGAGCAGGAAGAAGAGGAACATGCATATTTTCCTCCAACTATAGTTTCGCCGACGCGACGTCCGCGAGCCTTTCTTTGTACTCTCATGGAGCAGGGGGGTCGAAGGCCCGTGTTTCAAGAATCTTTTGGTGAAGCACCGGACAAAGAAAAGTGTAAGATTAAAATGATAACCAGTGATAGCTCACCAGAAAAAGTCATCTCCCCATTCTCTCAAAGTGTGCTGGATGATCCGCTTCCTAAGCGGTATCAAAATCTTCAGATCGGCGAATACACTGGAACAACAGATCCAGAAGATCATTTATTGAAATTTAAGAATGTAGCATTATTACAACAATTCTCTGATGGGGTGAAATGTCGGATGTTCCTTACTACACTTGGAGGAGCTGCACAATGTTGGTTCAAGAGATTGCCAGAAAAATCTATCCGAAAATTTAAGGATTTCAAGAAGGTTTTTCTACACCATTTTTTCCAGTAACAAGAGGTATCATAAGACTCCTTGGAGTTTATTTTCAATTAAACAAGCATATAAAGATTCCATCGAGCCTACATCAAAAGATTCAATCGGTAGCTATTGATGTACCCAATGCTACTATTGAAATCTTAGTAAGCGCTTTCTCTCAAGGTTTAAATGATAATGATTTCTTTAAAGATCTGGTGAGAAATCCTCCTGCCAATTTTGACTCATTAATTGAGCATGCTACTAAATTCATTAATGTTGAAGAAGCTCAGGCTGCACGTAGAAAAGAAGATACTACTTCTTCTCCTCTCCTGTTAAGGAGAGGTTTACGCTCCTGTCCCTTCACCGAGGAGACCTCGAGTAATTCCTTCACCCCATTGTATCCAGAGTATCACCCACAAGTAGTACAACATGTGGAGATGCAACAAGAAGCACCAAGAAGATGGTGCACGTATCACAAGACCAGCAGCCATCATACAGAGGACTGTTTTGTTTTGAAAAGTAAGAAAGTAAATAAGGATCGCTATCGAGGCGAAACTACTATCAACAGCAATATCTCAGGCAGCAGAGTCCACTCAAGATAGAATATCGCCCGGCCGAACCTCAACAAGGCGTATTAACAACCCCGGTCTTTACATCTCAAGTCTTGGAGAAAGCTCATCTGAGGCCATAAAAGCTCGACAAGAGAGAACAAAGTATCTCCAGGAGCATCAAGGATGAATTCTCGAGCGTCCATGGAGTGCAAATCATTTACTGACCCTACCAAACATAACAAGTTTATATCGCTAGAGGAGTGTACATATCTCTGAATAAGAAGATTAATTCCTCCTCAGTGTATTCCAATCACCCAATCATGTGAAGCTTAACATGCCCAAGGGAACAAATCAAGTTTATTTTAAGCAAGTCCCCTTTGCCTGGCCGATCAAAAAAGATAACAAACATTCTTATTCAGTTCAAGCGGTTGTCAATTGGGGGTTTGAAGGAATAACCAACTGGGATTCCTTATGAAATATCAAAGATGTTAAATCATCACAAGGTTAGTGCTAGCATTATTATTATTTCGATCATAAAAGCATAGTCGATCGGGAAATCTCTTGAAGTAACCCGGACGGGTCTTCATGGGGGGAACAGGAGACTTTTAACTATCATAAAAGCATAGTCGATCGGAAAATCTCTTGAAGTAACCCGGACGGGTCTTCATGGGAGGGTCTTCAGGGAGGAACCAGAGACTTTAAACTGTCATAAAAGCATAGTCGATCGGAAATCTCATGAAGTAACTCGGACGAGTGTTCATGGGAGGAACCGGAGACTTTAAACTGTCATAAAAGTATAGTCGATCGGGAAATCTCATGAAGTAACTCGGACGGGTCTTTATGGGAGAACCGGAGACTTTAAACTATCATAAAAGCATAGTCGATCGGGAAATCTCTTGAAGTAACCTGGACGGGTCTTCTTGAGAGGAACCGGAGACTTTAAACTATAATGAACATAGTCAATCGGGAAATCTCTTGAACTAACCCGGACGGGTCTTCTTAAGAGGAAGCGGAGACTTTAAACTATAGTGAACGAATTAAGTCCGACCAAAATGGACAAACAAAGACTCTAAACAATTATTAGGAACATCATGCCAGATTGATACAACACAATAATTTGTGGACTCGAATCACTCGGGATCACACGCCCGACCGAAATTCAAAGGCATCTGGATTTCTTTGTCACTCAGAATTACACTCCTGACCAAGATTCAAAATTCAGTGGGAATTCTTTCAAAATTATACTCCCGGTCAGAATTCATAGTCTTATGAGATTCTTATGATTGCCTTATATATTACTGCTCGGGATGAAGCACTTGATTAGAAGTTACAATCATATGGAGTTCTTTATATATAATAATTCAAAATTATACTCCCGGTCAGAATTCATAGTCTTATGAGATTCTTATGATTTCCTTATATATTACTGCTCGGGATCAAGCACTTGATTAGAAGTTACAATCATATGGAGTTCTTTATATATAATCATTCAAAATTATACTCCGGTAAGAATTCATAGTCTTATGAGATTCTTATGATTTCCTTATATATTACTGCTCGGGATCACGTACCCGATCAGAAGTTACAATCATAAGAAGTTCTTTATATATAATCATTCAAAATTATACTCCCGGTCAGAATTCATAGTCTTATGAGATTTATATGATTTACTTATATATTACTGCTCAGGATCACGTACCCGACCAGAAGTTACAATCATATGGAGTTCTTTATCTAAAATCGCTCGAGGTTATACTCCCCACCGGAGTGCATAAATCCTAGGGAATTTTTCACATAAAGTTGCTCGGGATTATACGCCCTTCTGGAATACGGATGGAATCTTATATTTATATTTATATATATATATTTATATATATATATATATATATATATTCATGCCTGATTGAAGTTCAAGGAGTTTATGGAAAGTCTTATTGTTCAAAATCATATGATCGATTAAGATACCACAAATGGAGGAGTTTATCAAAACAGTGCCTAACTTCGAGAAATAAGAAAGAATTCTTGAACAAGATAGTACTTATTCTCACGAACATCTCAAAGGAAGCAATAGCAAGATAACAAAGGTCAGGAAAGCAGGTAAGTACAAATTTTTACAAAAATACAAGTATTTAATTACAAGTCTTTTTTGAATACATAATCATGCTTACTCAAAATTGCTTGTCAAGTTTTCGGACAATTCCTGATTAAGTCTGCGACGGTTTATGAATAGAGAGGAGGGTTCTCAAGATAGATAACCACCTTCCCTTAATTGTTGAATAACCCCTATCACGGAATGATTTAAAGTCCCTATTATACGACGGACATATTCATCATTAAACTTCGAAGACCTCAGATAGGCTAAACGCTTCTCCTCCCATCGGTCTTCCTCATGCTCCTTATAACTCTGAAATTCAGCTTGTAGTTTAGTATTTTCATCTTTGAAAGTGTCTCTTTCCAATTTAAGCTGTTCTAGTTCTTTTTGGAGTAAGGATATCTCTGCATCCTGAGCCTTTCTTTGTTCTTGCTCTTGTGGAAGAGCAAATTCTTTTGATGATAAATCTTGAACCTACTCAGAAAGAAAAATATTGTGAAGCCTCTCTACTTTTTCTAAGATAATGTTTTTATGAGAAACATCTGAAATAGCTTTGTCCTTCAAAGTAGTTTACACCTGGGGGCTGGAGTTTAACCGATCCACTTGTAACTTCAAGGTTTTCCTCTCAAGCTCTCTATTTTCTAATAATTGGTGTTGATGTTGCAGTTCTTTCTTCAGAGCTTCCAATTGTTGATTCTGTAAGGCTATTTTTTCTTGTAATTGAGGGAGATCATTGTGGGAAGGAGGAAGAATAGCTTTCAAAACTTCCATTTGGGCCCATGATTTACTATTATCCCTTTCCAGAGCAATGAGTAGCTGGTCTAAATGAAGACTTGAGGCAAGGAACTAAACAAAATAATAATGCAGTTAGAGGAAGTGATAAGAAGTTAATAACAAATAATTAAAAACACTTACAACAACAGCTTGACGACTGTGACTCATCGTCGTGCGACAAATCGAATCATGTAAGGGTGGGTGATGCCTCGTCGTGCGCCTCCAACATTTTCTTACCATCGAAAAACCAATCATAATCAAGGAAGTTCTAGAAAAAGTGCGCAGTTTACCAAGTGTAATAAAGAAAGATGGGAGAAGAATAAGAAAAAATAAAAACTCATGTCTAGTCAGTCGGTTGACACCTCCTTCGACTTGACATGGAGGGAAGGCTAGTGATATGGGTTAGGTTTAGTAGGTCCCTGGTGAAAAGAATAAAGGAGATAATAGAATCTAGGGGAGTAGGCCAATATTGGTCGGGATAATATCTTAAGAAAGATAGGCCAATATTGGTCGGGATAACACCTCAAGAAAGATAGGCCAATATCGGTCGGGATAATACCTTAAGAAAGATAGGCCAATATTGGTCGGGATAATACCTCAAGAAAGATAGATATTGGTCGGGATAAAGATAGGCCAATATTGGTCGGGATAAATATAGACCAATATTGGTCGGGATAAAGATATGCCAATATTGGTCGGGATAAAGATAGACCAATATTGGACGGGATAATACCTTAAGAAAGATAGACCAATATTGGTCGGGATAATACCTTAAGAAAGATAGGCTAATATTGGTCGGGATAATACCTTAAGAAAGATAGGCCAATATTGGTCGGGATAAAGATAGGCCAATATTGGTCGGGATAAAGATATGCCAATATTGGTCGGGATAAAGATAGACCAATATTGGACGGGATAATACCTTAAGAAAGATAGACCAATATTGGTCGGGATAATACCTTAAGAAAGATAGGCTAATATTGGTCGGAATAATACCTCAAGAAAGATAGATATTGGTCGGGATAAAGATAACCCAATATTGGTCGGGATAAATATAGGCCAGTATTGGTCGGGATAAAGATAGGCCAATATTGGACGGGATAAAGATAGGCCAATATTGGACGGGATAATACCTTAAGAAAGGTAGGCCAATATTGGTCGGGATAATACCTTAAGAAAGATAGGCCAATATTGGTTGTGATAATACCTCAAGAAAGATAGATATTGGTCGGGATAAAGATAGGCCAATATTGGTCAGGATAAATATAGGCCAATATTGGTCGGAATAAAGATAAACCAATATTGATCGGGATAAAGATAGGCCAATATTGGTTGGGATAAAGATAGGCCAATATTGGTCGGGATAATGATAGGCCAATATTGGTCCGGATAAAGATAGGCCAATATTGGTCGGGATAATACCTTAAGAAAGATAGATCAATATCGGTCAAGTTTACACATTTAAGATAGATAAACCAGGATTGTTTGAGTTAACACATCTAGACATAGACTAGTATTAGTTGAGTGTATATGATCACCCGGGTATGAAAAGATGCAAGACTTTACAGAATTTATAGTATATTACAGGGAAATTAGGATATATATTGAACAATAGCAATAACCAGCCCGGACATAACTTAGGTTCAATCCTGTTCAATATAAATCATAACATAATATTGAGATGTCTGTAACATAATAAGAACAAAGTAGGCAAGTATGGACGATAAATATATCTCTATATAGCTTATAAGACAGGGCGAGAACAAATATCTTAAGAATATTCATAAATAGCTTAATGAAGATATCTGTAGTATGTGATTGTATAACAGGTTTGCTAATTTGGCGGGAAGAATATTTTAGACTTTTCTACAGGCACTAAATGATAAAAAAGGTACATCTGGGGTACAAAGAAGATTCCTTAAAAGCTATTTTGTGCAAGTACATGGCTTACGTCATCTCATAACAAACTCTAACAAATTGGGGTCCACTTCATGACTACGGAGGTTATATGAAGTGGTATAAAAAGGGGAATCCTCTCCGTTGGCTAGGTAAGTTCACATCATTGGGTACATTCATAACCCTAATTCAAAATTACTGTTCTTCTTCCTTCCTTCCTTTCTTCCACACCTTGGGAGATCACTAACTTGAGCGTTGGAGGGCCTAGCCAGGGATTACCACCCCGGTCTTAGGTCACTGACGATAGTGTTGGTTGGTCTCTTGTGCGCAGGAAGCCTCGGGAGCTTGGGAGATCGACTTTCTCCTATCTGA
This sequence comes from Zingiber officinale, assembly GCF_018446385.1. Classification (NCBI taxonomy): domain Eukaryota; kingdom Viridiplantae; phylum Streptophyta; class Magnoliopsida; order Zingiberales; family Zingiberaceae; genus Zingiber; species Zingiber officinale. The sequence goes on from NW_024589820.1 coordinate 45,531, forward strand.
ACGGGGATTTCTTCCTACTCATCAGATTTCCTTCGGTGATTCTGGTTTTCTTCCGATCCGCTTTGGGTTTCTCAGATCATTGTTCTATAGATATTATTCTTCACTAGTACGGCGTGTCTATCCTTCATCAGCGGTAGGTTTTTCTTTCGGTCTCCGTCTTGTCAAGCTTCTCAAACAGGATCAACTTTGGAGCCGGATGTTCCAACATCTTGAAGCTTGCTTTAGTCCATAAATGGACCGATTAAGCTTACATACTAGATGCTCTTTTCCCTTTGCTATGAATCCTTCTGGTTGCTTCATATGGATGTTTTCTTCAAGACTTCCGTTAAGGAAAGCTGTCTTGACATCCATTTACCAAATCTCATAATCCATATGAGCGGTAATGGATAAGAGAATCCGGATAGACTTAAGCATAACTACTGGCAAAAAAGTTTCCGCATAATCGATTCCCTCTTTCTGAGTATACCCTTTCGCAACAAGCCTTGCTTTGAAGGTTTCCACCTTCCCGTCAGTCCCTCTTTTCCTTTTGTAGATCCACTTGCAACCGACAACTTTTACACCATCTGGTGGTTCTACAAGCTCCCAGACCTTATTAGAATACATAGATTCTATTTCAAAATTTATTGCTCTTTGCCAAGATGCTGCATCTTTATCTTGGAGTGCTTTGTCATATGTCCAGGGATCAGGTTCATGTTCACCAGGGATCAAGTTCGAAGACTTTCCCAAAAACATGAATATTTCAGGTTACCTACAACCCTCCCACTATAACGAGGCACTGTCTGCAATTGTGTATCATTTGTAACACGTGTTGTAGTTTCTTGTGGTACTTCCTCTTGTACTGTTGGTACTAAAGTAGACGTTTCCTCTCTTATTTCTTCTAGAACTATTTCACTCATGGGCTTATGGTTCATTATATAATCTTCTTCTAAAAATCGAGCATTGGTGCTAACAATGATCTTCTGACTTTTAGGATTATAAAATAAACCTCCTTTCGTTCCTTTAGGATATCCCACAAATAGACAAACCTCTGTACGTGATTCCAACTTGTCAGTATCCACTTTCAGCACATGTGCTGGACTACCCCATATCCAAATGTGTTTCAGATAAGGCTTGCGCCCACTCCACAATTCAATGGGAGTATCAAAAGAACAGATAATTACTATATTTTTCTTGATAATAACTTTATTATCAAAAGAAACGGAATATCCATCTGAAAACAATTTAGAAACTGAAATTAAATTCTTTCTAAAAAAAGGTACATAAAGATATTTTCTTAAAACTAAAATCCTATTCCTATCAAATGATAAGTAGACGTCTCCCACTGCAACAACCGCCACTTTCGTAGCATTGCCCATGTAGACGGTTATCTCTCCTTCATATAGTCGTCAGGTTTCCTGGAACCCCTGCAAAGAATTGCAGACATGATCAGTGGCTCCCGTATCTACACACCAGGTAGTGGTAGATAACACCGCTAAACATGTTTTAACTACTAAAGAATAAGATATACCTTGATTGTTCTGCATCCTACGAGGACAGTCCGCCTTCCAATGTCCAGCCTGCTTGCAAATGAAGCACTTGCCTTTCAGCTTCTTCACTCCAGATTTTGGTCCAGTACCTAGAGGTTTATTCACTTTCTTTGCTGGACCACCTTGGTTCTTCTTCTTCTTCTTACCTTTCGACTTAGAAGTAGAACCATTCACAGCAAAGTGAACTTGAGAATTATGATGAAACAGTCCTTCTACCACCTGGAGTTCTGTCAGAAGTTCTGCCAACGTATATGTCCTTTTGTTCATATTATAGTTAAGGTGAAACTGCTCAAAACTTTTGGGCAGCGCTTGGAGAATGATATCGACCTACGATTCTGCATCGATTTCTGCTCCAAGGATATGTTTTTCATTCAAATAAGCCATCATTTTGAGGATATGATCCCTTACGGGTATCCCCTCAGACATGGTGGTTATTATCAAATTTCTCATAGCCTCTTATCTAGCAGCCCGATTCTGGTGTCCGAAGAGTTCCTTGAGATTATACATCATGTCATATGCAGTGGGTATGGCTTGGTGCTGATGTTGCAATACATTTGACATAGAAGCTAAAATGTAACACCTAGCCATCTCAACTATCTTCATCCATTTTTTATAATTCTCAATTTCCTCTTCACTAGAATCATCATTGGGTGCATTAGGGCATGCCTCTAGAAGTACATACTTAAAGCTGAGCAGTCAAGACAATGTCCAGGTTTCTTTTCCAATCTATATAGTTAGGTCCAGTAAGTTTATTCTCTCTGAGAATAACAGCTAGTGGGTTGAAGGCCATTTGAAATCCTAAGAATCATAAAATAACTTTGGTCAGGACTCTAAATTTAAAATAATATTGATTCCTCAAACAATACTATTTAAATTTACCAACACCTCAAACACCGGTAATTTTGCATTCCACGTTAGTGTGGACGTATACAAATTTATGCATTTGTAAGAGGAGGTTTTACCCATTAATTTTATTATCTTGTCATCCTAACTTTATGACAAATAAAATTAATAGTTGGTTTTCCTTTGGTCACACAAATAATAGCAGTGACTCTATTGGGGAGGATACTATTAAATGTGCCTAAGTGTATATCATTACTTGGTACTTAGTCCATTAAATAAGATTGTTCCCCTTCAGTTGGAGAAGATCACACGCTCCTAAATAATTTCCTATAACCACCCATTTAGGAAGTTTGATCTAGTGATCTGCAAACAAGCCCATCCGTTGTGGAGGAAGGCACTCAGAGCCGACACGCAAGCTTGTTTGCATCACTTACAAACCAGTAATGGAAACCATGGAATTTATTTAAATCCCTCTCCCACTTAGTTATTTAAGGCGAGGAATTTTGACTATGCTAGCCTACTTAACATGTAAACTAACAAACACACACATCACAACACAAAAAGCAATAAATAAGAAAACTAATTTCCAACTATTATGGCCTTTTATCCATAGCTATCCTCCGTGTGTCGCCAACCCTAGCTGCTGCCATCTTTGGCCACCGCCACCGGGTCTAGTTGTCGCATCCATCTTGCTACTTGTTCCGCTGCGTCTCTAGTCTTTAAAAAGTCCCATGCCTTGCAAGAAAATGATCCGCGATAAAAAATAGAATTTTACATTTTGATCCTATATTCCACAAGGAAATGTACATGTGCTCTAGATCGATTATAAAAATAAATTTACATCCATCGATCCTATATTCCATAAAAGGAATGTGCATGTAATCTAAATCAAAAATAATATCCTAATAAAACTAAATATAACTCCTGCTGTATTTTAATTACAATCATGCACATACAATAAAATACCCTTGACATGTCCAAGGGTCCAATCACACACATTACACATAAGCCATAATAGTTGGAGCCTGCAATCAAAGAGTTAGCACATCCTACTATTATCTATTGGATCGAAAGCGCTAGTGGGGGGTGAATAGCGCTCGTGGCTATTTCGACGATTTAAAACAACGAGTAAAATGCAGCGGAATAAAAACAAGCACACAAACACGAGGGATTTACTTCGTTCGGAGCCTGTGACGACTCCTACTCGAAGGCCTGCGGTCGTTGACCACTTTCAGTGGGCAACAACTATAGAATTGATAAGAGATGATTACAAGTTGAATTACAATTAAGTGTAATAAGAAAATTATACCAACGAAAAGGAAACAAGGAACTTTGGAGCTTTAGTTCATTGGATCAGCAGAGCATTGTTGAAGCGTACGGAGCAGCACACAAGAGCACAGGTTCTTTTGTTCGAGATGGATGTTTAAGCTGCACCCCGAGGCCTTCTTTTATAGCTCTATAAATTCTGATCCAGATCCCCAAGCTTCGGGATCAAGTTTGACTCGAGGTGGATCGGTCGACTGATCCCCGGTTTGGTCGACCGATCAGATGATCCCCACCGCATCTGATCTGCTTGATCCGCATGCTTCGCTTCGTCTGGTCAAAACTCCATCCGAGGTTCGGTCGACCGATAGATAGATTCGGTTGACCGATAAGATGTCCAGTCAGCCTGATCTAGTTGATACCCAACTTGGGTTCGATCAACTGATCCCGAGGTTCGGTCGACCGATCCCCTACTCTATCCCGGTCCAACTTTTGGAAATCTGGTCTGCTTACTTGGGGGTTCGGTCGACCGATCCCGGTCAGTTCTAACCCTGCACAAAAATATTAGTTTCCTACAAAACAGAGTTAGAAACAAAAGATAAATATATAGAAATAATATTCGATAGTCATCGGACTATCCGAGTCTAACTTTGGATTTCCAACCGAAAACCCTAGGTCAACCCGACGCCTACTGTTCCCTCTACGGGGAACGCGTCCTCACCTATTCCACTCACGAGATTTACCTGTTGCCAGTGCGATCCTCTAGATCGACTGGACTTTTGCTCAGCGTATGTTGCTTCCGATTTTTATGCTGAATGTCCGTCCCGACCATCCAGACTTCCACCCGGTTCGCGATACTAGGATTTTAACCTAGGGTTACCACCCCCTAGGATTTTTTCCAAGCGGCGATCCGCTAAGACTTTCCGCATAGGGTTACCACCCCCTATGACCTAGGGTTACCACCCCCTAGGATTTTCACCTTGCCTAATCGCAGCTAGGACTTTTGCCTAAGAACACGTAGGACTTTCCTGCAAGCTCAATCAAACACATTAGATAACAAGTAAGCTTAACTTTGAACCCTTTGCCATTATCAAAACTCGGATTCGATCATCGGATGCTTCCTGCACCAACAATCTCCCCCTTTTTGATTATGACAATCGAAATTCAAAGTTAAGCAAAAAATACAAAACATATAAGCATAAATAAGCACAGGCATACAAAAAACATAAGCATATACAAAGCTCCCCCTTAATAGAAGCTCCCCCTTAACACAAAATGTAACGACCACCCTTCTTACTACTACTTTCTAAGGGCGACCGTTACCTAACTCCTACTCTACTTACTAGTGTCACTTATGCTATTATTAGCGACACTTAGATTTATCACGGTTCAGAGAAATCCCTACCGAAAAATTTCGGCAGAGTCTCCCCTGTACCGGTGACCAAATCTATAATACACAATATATATATACACAGCCACATGCGGCTGGATCACAATTTATTCACCACCACGCAGTAATAAATCATATCATAATCAAAAACTAATCTAGCAACATGAACTAAACTCAATCTCCCAGAATGAAGCATAATAAGCTACAATGCACATCCAACTCAATCATAACTCATAATTTCATAACAGAAATAAGGAAAATGAACTAGACATAAACCCTAAATAAATAAGTCTTGCTAGTCCCCTCTAGACCTCTCCATAGTTCAGTCACCACACACATCCATCATCACCACCACCCTGTCGCCTCCCTTCATATCTTAGCTTTTCCTTTATCTGCAGTAGGAGGAAAAAGAAAAGTATCTATAAGCGAAAACGCTTAGTAAGTACTAATCTATCTCACAAAACTCGAAATGCATAAATGAAATGCATAAGTGCTGAAACTGAAATAATAAAGCTATCTGCATGTGCTCATGGTATACAGAAAATGAACGGAATACGAATCATACTCAGTATCAAGCAGGATAACAAGAAACTAACAATGTAAACTTAGAATCAAAGAAACTAACCATTCTTATTTATTCTAAGCTTGGAACTTATTTCATTTCTTATATCCTTGTGTTAGAAATTAATCTTTTAATTTCTATCCTTTACTTTCTTCCTCTTTCTTTCTTCCTTCTTACTTAACTTTTCTTTTCTTTTCTTTCTTCTTCTTTCTTCTTTTCTTATACTAGAAATTAATCTTTTAATTTCTCTTTCACTTTCTTCTTCTTGTTCTTTTTTTTTTCTTAACTTTTCTTTTCTTTGGTTTTCTTTTCTTGGGCCCAGGCCTAGTACCAACTCATGCGCGTTCCCTAATAGGTTGGGGTTGCGAGCCACCAATCCTAAAAGAGCAGACCTCGGTCTACCAGGGCCAAGACCTCGGAAATGGTCACCTGGATTTGTTTAACGACAAGCTCTTGGATGTCGGGTACTAGCCTCTTACTTTAATTTACTTGTTATCTTTTTTTAATTAGACCTTGGTCTTTTTCTTTACTCATACCTCTCATAATCCTTTATTAGAGCTTATTAGAATCCTTTAGATATATATCTAACAAGTATAGGATTACAACTAACCAAGCATGCTATATAAAAATAACATAAAGGAAAACAAATCTAGACTCTCTCTAAGCATGTTATAAAACAAAGCAACAGAAAAGCAAATCTGAACTTTCTAAACATGCTGAAAAATAGAGCAAAAGAAAGCTAACTTAGACCTTCTAAACATGCTGTGATTAGAGCAAAAGAAGCAAATCTAATCTTACTAATCATGCTATAAAATAGAGCAATAGAAAGCAAACTTAATGACTGTTTATGATCAGGAAAACCAAGAAACTAACACTACATGCTTTAAATAAAGTTTGCCCTTCTAACTAAATAATGTTGTTAACTCAATTGTTAATTCTGGATAGGGAAACAAAATAAGCTAACTCTGAATTGTTATAACAAGGTTGTTCTTGCCTTTAAAACAACAATAAACAATCTATCCAAACATACTAATATACTAGGTTGTGCATGCTCAAGTTAATGGTTGTTCATGTTCATTGAAACTCAAGAAGTCCAAAACTAAATGCTTAACATCAGAATTGATCATGCACTAAACGGGAACGTAGTTTAAATCAAACCGTACAGCCAAGACTATAGCAAGAAGACTAACAGTATACTCAAAATATGAACCACTTCAAGCTCATTATGAAATCCATTTCATGCTCGTTGAATGCCAATCAAATTCTGATACTACTTACTCATTTTAAGTGGCTGCTCATGTTTGTTCAACTACACAAGAAACATACAACTAAGAAATCTAAACTGTATGCTAGGATAACAGGACTGTTCATGTTCATGGAGGTAGGAAAGCATAACCAAAAACTGCAACTAATTAATAGCTATTCATGCTTGTTCGAACATTAATGGATCTGAAAACAGAAATACTAACAGAATCTGAAATTGTATGCTTGTATACATATGAATTCGCTTAAGCTTACTGTAATTCATGGAAAATCTGAGATGCTACATGACTGATCCTGTTCAGCAAATAAGCACACAACCCTTCATTGCACGCCTAAATTAGATAGCTATTATTGTTCAAGTAAACTGAAATTGTGTGCTTGGAATAGAAGAGCTGTTCTTGCTCCTTACCGTGACATCACAAGGTCTAAGCAGAAATTCTTACTGTGATATTAACCGGCCTTGATAAAACATAGCCTAGAGAATCTAACTACATGTTTTAACAACAATTAATTCATGTTATTTACACAGCATACACAATTAGACTACATGCTCAGAAAAATCCACTCGGATTAAAGATTCATGGCAACACCAAATCTTTACTACGGCAAAGAATGCAAGATAGGGAAACCAAATCCGACAGCTACTCCTACCGCAGGTGAGTAGTAACTTACTCTTGATTGCTTGGACTTACAACCGAGAAGAAAGATTGCTAGGGTTTCGGGAAAAGCTTGAGATCTCGGTGATCCTTTTGTGCCCGCGTGCTCCCCTCGACAATACGACCTTAAGGAGGTGAAGAAAACCCCTCGGAAAGCTTTGGCCGGCCGCCGGAGGAAGAGCCCTAAGCCGGCTTTCTTCGTTTCCGCCGCGAGAGGAGAAGAACCGCGCCGTCGCGAGGGAGAAGGGGAGAAACAATTTCGGGAGAAATTGTTTTGGGTTTTGGAAAATCAAAACCTAATTACCTTTAATATATAAGGGTTTTATTCCAAACTATACTATATCCTTATTTAACTCTATTTGATATTAACATAAATCTCTTATCCTAGTTGGTCAAGCCGGTTTGGCTTGGTTTGGTCCGACCCGAGGTCGCGGGTTCGAACCTCTTCTCCAACACTTTTTGCTTAAACTTCTTTGATTTTGTAAAAATACTAAACGACCTCCAAAAATTACGTAAAAATACTCTAAAAATTCCTAAAAATCTCTAGAATATTTTAAAGGCATTCCCAAATATTTTTATGGCCCTTTAGAACTTGAAATGGGAAAAATTGGGTCGTTACACAAAATTTCTCTTTAATTTCTTTAATTCCTTTGAATTTCCCTATACTCTCCCCCTTTGCCATATATCAAAATAACTAAGAGAGAAATCAGTATAGTAGTAAACACTTAGCTTTTTAAATTAATTTTCTTGTAAATATTTAAAGCTTAGGTGTATTTTTCAACTTTTTGAACAGATTTTTCAAATAAATTTTAAAATATTTTGTAATAATTTTTCAAAGTATTTTCAAATAACTTTTTCAAAGGATTCTTAAATAAGTTTTTCAAAGATTTTTCAAAGTATTTTTAAACAAGTTCTTCAAAGATTTTTCAAAGGATTTTAAATAAGTTTTTCAAAGATTTTTCAAAGTATTTTTAAACAAGTTTTTCAAAGATTTTTTAAAGGATTTTAATTAAGTTTTTCAAAGATTTTTCAAAGTATTTTTAAACAAGTTTTTCAAAGATTTTTCAAAGTATTTTTAAACAAGTTTTTCAAAAATTTTCAAAGGATTTTTAAACAAGTTTTTCAAAGGATTTTAAATAAGTTTTTCAAAGATTTTTCAAAGTATTTTAAATAAGTTTTTCAAAAATTTTAAAAGGATTTTTAAACAAGTTTTTCAAAGGATTTTAAATAAGTTTTTCAAAAATTTTCAAAGGATTTTTAAACAAGTTTTTCAAAGATTTTTCAAAGGATTTTAAAAAAGTTTTTCAAATATTTTTCTACTTTTAAACAAGTTTTTAAAAGATTTTCAAAGTATTTTTAAACAAGTTTTTCAAAAATTTTCAAAGGGGTTTTAAACAAGTTTTTCAAAGATTTTTCAAAGGATTTTAAATAAGTTTTTCAAAGATTTTTCAAAGTATTTTTAAACAAGTGTTTCAAAGATTCTTCAAAGTATTTTTAAACAAGTTTTCAAAAATTTTCAAAGGATTTTTAAAAAAGTTTTTCAAAAATTTTCAAAGTATTTTAAATAAGTTTTTCAAAGATTTTCCAAAGTATATTTAAACAAGTTTTTCAAAGAATTTTTCAAGGATTTTTAAAATATTTTTCAAATAATTTTAAAAAGATATCTCAAATACTTTCTAAAGAATTTTAAAAATATTTTTCAAATAATTTTTAAAGGATTTAAAAATATTTTTCAAATAATTTTTTAAATAATATTAAAAATCTTTTTCAAATAATTTTTTAAAGGATTTTTAAAAAGATTTTTCAAATAATTTTTTGAATGATTTTTTAAAATATATTTCAAATTAATTTTTAAAGGATTTTAAAATATTTTTCATATAATTTTTTAAAGAATTTTAAAATATTTTTCAAGTAATTTTTTAAATTATTTTAAAAATATTTTTCTAATAATTTTTTAAAGGATTTTTAAAAAGATTTTTCAAATAATTATTTAAAAGATTTTTACAATATTTTTCAAATAATTTTTAAAGAATTTAAATAAGATTTTTCAAATAATTTTTTAAAGAATTTTTAAAAGTTTTTACAAATAATTTTTTAAAGGATTTTAAAAAGATTTTTTGAAATAATTTTTCAAATAATTTTAAAAAGTTTTTTCAAATAATTTTTTAAAGAATTTTAAAAAGATTTTTCAAATAATTTTTAAAGGATTTTAAAAATATTTTTCAAATATTTTTTAAAGAATTTTAAAAAGATTTTTCAAAATAATTTTTAAAGAATTTTAAAAATAATTTTCGAATAATTTTTGAAAGGATTTTTAAAATAGTTTTAAAATATTTTTTTATATAATTTAAAAAATATTTTCGAAATAATATTTTAAAGAATTTTAAAAAGATTTTTCAAGTAATTTTTAAAATATTTTTCAAATAAATTTAAAAGAAATTCAAAAATATTTTTCAAATAATTTTTTAAAGAAATTTAAAAGATTTTTAAACAAATTAATTGAAAAATATTTTAAAATCCTTTGAAATGATTTTTTAAATAATTTTTTAAAGGATTTTTAAATTATTTTTCAAATAATTTTTAAATAATTTGAAAAAGATTTTTCAAATAATTTTTTAATGGATTTTTAAATATTTTTTCAAATAATTTTTTAAAGAATTTTAAAAAGATTTTTCAAGTTATTTTTTAAAGGATTTTTAAAATATTTTTCAAATAATTTTTAACGAATTTTAAAAATATTTTTCGAATAATTTTTTAATGAAATTTAAAATGATTTGTAAACAACTTTTTCAAAGATTTTTCAAAGTATTTTTAAACAAGTTTTTCAAAAATTTGTAAAGGTTTTTTAAACAAGGTTTTCAAAGATTTTTCAAAGGATATTAAACAAGTATTTTTTAAAAAGTTTTTCAAAGATTTTTCAAAGTATTTTTAAACAAGTTTATCAAAAATTTTCAAAGGATTTTTAAATAAGGTTTTCAAACATTTTCCAAAGTATATTTAAACAAGTCTTTCACAGAATTTTTCAAATAATTTTAAAAAGATTTTTCAAATACCTTCTAAAGGATTTTTAAATTATTTTTCAAATAATTTTTAAAGAATTTTGTAAAAAAAATTCAAATTATTTTTTAATGGATTTTAAAATATTTTTCAAATAATTTTTTTATAGAATTTTAAAAATATTTTTCAAATAAATTTTTAAAGGATTTTTAAAAAGATTTTTCAAATTATTTTTTGAAGGATTTTTAAAAAGATATTTCAAATTATTTTTTAAAGAATTTTAAAATATTTTTCATATAATTTTTTAAAGAATTTTAAAATAATTTTCAAGTAATTTTTTAAATTTTTTTAAAAATATTTTTCAAATAAATATTTAAAGGATTTTTAAAAAGATTTTTCAAATAATTATTTAAAGGATTTTTACAATATTTTTCAAATAAATTTTAAAGAATTTAAATAAGATTTTTCTAATAATTTTTTAAAGAATTTTTAAAAGTTTTTTCAAATATTTTTCAAATAATTTAAAATATTTTTAGTGGTTTTTTAAAATATTTTTCAGAAAATATTTAAAACATTTTTCAAATAAATTTTTAAAGAATTTTAAAGGACTTTTAAATAATTTTTCAAATAATTTTTTAAAGGACTTTTAAAATATTTTTCAAATAATTTTTAAATAATTTTAAATAGTTTTTTCAAATAATTTTTTAAAGGATTTTAAAAAGATTTTTTCAAATAATTTTAAAAAGATTTTTCAAATAATTTTTTAAAGAACATTAAAAAGATTTTTTAAATAATTTTTTAAAGGATTTCAAAAATATTTTTCAAATAATTTTTAAACAATTTTAAAAAGGTTTTTCAAAATATTTTTTAAAAAATTTTAAACAGATTTTTCGAATAATTTTTGAAAAGATATTTAAAATATTTTTCAAATATTTTTTAAAGAATTTTAAAAGGATTTTTCAAATAATTTTTTAATGAATTGGAAAAAGATTTTTCAAGAAATTTTTAAAAGATTTTTAAAATATTTTATAAATAAATTTTAAATAATTTTAAAAAGATTTTTCAAATAATTTTTTAAAGAAATTTAAAAAGATTTTTAAACAAATTATTTGAAAAATATTTTAAAATCCTTTAAAAAGATTTTTTAAATAATTTTTAAAAGAATTTTAAAAAGATTTTTCAAGTTATTTTTTTAAAAGATTTTTAAAATATTTTTCAAATAATTTTTAAAGAATTTTAAAAAGATTTTTCAAATAATTATTTAATGAAATTTAAAAATATTTTTAAACAAGTTTTTCAAAGATTTTTCAAAGTATTTTTAGACAAGTTTTTAAAAAATTTTCAAAGGGTTTTTAAACAAGGTTTTCAAAGATTTTTCAAAGGATTTTAAATAAGTTTTTCAAAGATTTTTCAAAGTATTTTTAAACAAGTTTTTCAAAGTATTTTTAAACAAGTTTATCAAAAATTTTCAAAGGATTTTTAGATAGGTTTTTCAAAGATTTTCCAAAGTATATTTAAACAAGTTTTTCACAGAATTTTTCAAGGATTTTTAAAATATTTTTCAAATAATTTTAAAATAATTTTTCAAATAATTTTTTAAAGGAGTTTTAAATTATTTTTCAAATAATTTTTAAAGTATTTTAAAAAAGATTTTTCAAATAATTTTAAAATATTTTTCAAATAATTTTTTAAAAAATTTTAAAAATATTTTTCAAATAATTTTTTAAAGGATTTTTAAAAAGATTTTTCAAATAATTTTTTAAAGGATTTTAAAATATTTTCAAATAATTTTTTGAAGAATTTTTAAATATTTTTCAAGTAATTTTTTAAACAATTCTAAAAATATTAATAAAATAATTTTTTAAACGATTTTTAAAAAGATTTTTCAAATAATTTTTTAAAGGATTTTTACAATATTTTTCAAATAATTTTTAAAGAATTTTAAAAAGATTTTTCATATAATTTTTTAAAGAATTTTAAAAAGTTTTTTCAAATAATTTTTTAAAGGATTTTTAAAATGTTTTTCATATATTTTTTTGTTATTTTAATAAGAATTTTCAAATAATTTTTTAAACAATTTTAAAAATATTTTTAAAATTAGTTTTTAAAGGATTTTAAAATATTTTTTAAATAATTTTTAAAGAATTTTAAAAAGTTTTTTCAAATAATTTTTTAAACGATTTTAAAAAGATTTTTTCAAATAATTTTTTAAAGAATTTTAAAAATATTTTTTCAAATAATTTTTTAATGAATTTAAAAAAGTTTTTTCAAATAATATTTTAAAGAATTTTAAAAAGATTTTTCAAATAATTTTTTAAAAGGATTTTTAAAATATTTTTCAAATAATTTTTAAAGAATTTTAAAAAGATATTTCAAATTATTTTTTAAAGAACTTTAAAAAGATTTTTCAAAATATTTTTTAAAGAATTTTAAAAAGATTTTTCAAATAATTTTTGAAAGGATTTTTAAAGATTTTGAAAAAGATTTTTCAAACAATTTTATAATGAATTTCAAAAAGATTTTTCAAGTAATTTTTTAAAGTATTTTTAAAATATGTTTCAAATAATTTTTTATTAATTTTAAAAAGATTTTTTAAATAATTTTTTAAAGAAATTTTAAAAAAAATTTCAATAATTTTTAAAGTGATTTTAACTAAGTTTTCAAATAATTTTTCAAAGTGATTTTTAAATAAGTTTTCAAATTGATTTTTAAATATGTTTTTCAAATAATTTTTCAAATTGATTTTTTGAATGTATTTTTAATGTTATATTCCAAAGGTTTTAAAGTATTTTTTTTAAAAAAAATTAATTTTAAAATTCTGATAAAGGTTAATTATTAATTAATTATTAAGTTGAATTAATTAAACAAGTTGAATTAATTTTGAATTTTATTTCAGAGTATTTGCAACATAGATCCATCTCACCTGATTCTAAGTTATCAATCAGGTAATCTTAAGTAATTTTGTGAGATGTCTATCTTTGATTTAGGTTATTTCTAAGGATTAATTTACATTTGAGTTAAACTTAGGTTTTCCAATTAGTCAATTAAATATACATTTCAAAGATTGGTTCTCAGTCAGTGGCGAGGCACTAGACCTTCTTGGGTATGGGAGCATCCACCACTTTCTAGACAGAGCTACTCAAAGAAATTACATATTTAATTTTCTTTTTGAAATCCCTAGGCTTAACTAACAAGTGTAAATTACGCCTAGGTCCTTAAACTATCCTAAATCTAAACATGCATATTTAAACAAATAACCAAGCATCAATCAGTTCTATCTATTGGTAAAGATAGTCTTTCTATTGGCTCCCCCTGGATTATAGCCTCGATATGGTCTATCAAGCTAATGGATATGATCCTTGGGGACCCAATATTGTCCAAGTCCAACTTGATTAACCAATTTTGACTTGGGGACCCATGCTTGAATTATTTTTCTATTGTTTCTATTTACTAGAGATAGATATGATTTATACTTTCTTTTATTTTTAGATCCAAGTCCGGATTTGTTGTAAACGGCTCGTTGTTTTCCAAAAATCAGATCCAGATTCTTGGAACCCATGGTGAACCGTTCCAACATGTCCTTAAGTTCTTTAATTTGAGTTTTCAAATTGGAATTTTCTTCCTCAAGTTGTTGGACTTGAGTTGAACTTCCAATTTGAACTGGTTCATTTAAAGAACTCAAGTCAGTCGCTTCCTTAAGGGCTATTACCTCCTTTTGGAGCGACTTGACCCGAACGTTGGATTTAGCCAACTTTTTTAGCAAGTAAGGAACTAAATTCTTTAATTCATCTATTTGAGTTTCGGCGAGTAAGGAACTTACAATGGGGTTCGGCCTTCGAAACGGATGCGGATCCGTGGCTTCTCTTGGACTCGATCTCGACTCACCGATTTCGGATTCAAACTCGGACTCGGTTTCGACGATGTTCGCTTGTACTGGTAACGCAAGGAAGCTTGTCGGTTCTTCTTCATCATTCTCGGATTCGTCTGACGACTCGGACCAGGTTGCTTTTAATGCCTTCTTTTTGCGTTGCTTTTTGTTTGGACAATCCGGCTTGTAGTGCCCCTTCTGGTTGCAGCCGTAGCAGGTGACTATAGACTTATCCTTCGTGTTCGTTTGAGTCACCTTTTTTATGTCTGCAGATCTTTCGTATGAGCTTTATCAGTTCAGAGATTACTTCGTCGTCGTCCTCTACGTTTGATTCATCTTTGGACTTGAGGTTGGTTTTGCGCCTTGATGTCGGTTCGCGGGTTCTGCTAGTTCCTGCAACCAAAGCTATACCCTTTTCGACCGGGCGTGCATTAATCTGCTCATGCAACTCGAATTCAGAAAACATTTCATATAATTTAATAGAAGAGAGATCCTTGGATACCTTGTAAGCATCTACCATGGATGTCCATAAGGTATTCCTCGGAAAGGCGTTTAAGGCATACCTTATAACGTCCCTGTTTTCCACCCTTTGGTCGATCGCATGAAGCCCGTTGAGTAGGTCTTGGATGCGCGCATGGAGCTGGTTGGCCGTCTCATCTTCCTACATTTTAATATTATATAATTTATTTAAAATTAAATCGCACTTACTTACTTTAACATCGGACGTGCCCTCATGCAGCTCGATTAGTTTGTTCCACAGCTCCTTCGCACTTGAGAATGGTCTGACTCTGTTCAGTTCTTCTTTTGTCAACCCGCATTGTAACATGCAGGTTGCTTTGGCATCGACTTCCACCTTCTTCATGATGCTGGTGTCCCAGTTGATGCATGAGACTAGTTCTCCTTTGCCGTCACGTGGTAACTCAAGACCGGTCTGGATAATAATCCACATCTTGACTTGCGTCTTGAGGTGGTATTCCATCCGATTCTTCCAGTATCCAAAATCATCTCCGGAGAAGAGCGGGGGCTGAGTAGTGCTAAAGCCTTCTTGAAGAGCCATTAAGATCTAGCACGAAGAAAGGAAAGGAAAAAATTGTCCCGTGATTGAGTCCCGGATTAGCAGTGCGGGAGTAATGAATAGAAAAAGAACGAACACGAGTGGTGTTGCACCAATCTCGAGCGAAATCGATTCGAACAAAAAAAATGAACTAGAATATAACAATGATACTATTTTCAGTTGACTCCGAAAAATTTAAAACACCACGAAAAATTTGCTTGACTGGTGGTTGCACCAGATCGAAGCGACCCCACTCTGATACCAATTGTTGGATCGAAAGCGCTAGGGGGGGGGTGAATAGCGCTCGTAGCTATTTAGATGATTTAAAACAACGAGTAAAACGCAGCGGAATAAAAACAAGCACACAAACATGAGGGATTTACTTCGTTCGGAGCCTGTGACGACTCCTACTCGAAGGCCCACGGTCGTTGACCGTTTTCGGTGGGCAACAACTATAGAATCGATAAGAGATGATTACAAGTTGAATTACAATTAAGTGTAATAAGAAAATTATACCAACGAAAAGGAAACAAGAAACTTTGGAGCTTCAGTTCGTTGGATCAGCAGAGCGTTGTTGAAGCGTACGGAGCAGCACACAAGAGCACAGGTTCTTTTGTTCGAGATGGATGTTTAAGCTGCGATGGATGTTTAAGCTGCACCCCGAGGCCTTCTTTTATAGCTCTGCAAATTATGATCCAGATCCCCAAGCTTCGGGATCATGTTTGACCCGAGGTGGATATGTCGACCGATCCCCGGTTTGGTCGACCGATCAGATGATCTCCACCGCATTTGATCTGCTCGATCCGCACGCTCCGCTTCGTCTGGTCAAAACTCCATCCGAGGTTCGGTCGACCGATAGATAGATTTGGTCGACCGATAAGCTGTCCAGTCAGCCTGATCTAGTCGACGCCCAACCTGGGTTCGGTCGACTGATCCCAAGGTTCGGTCGACCGATCCCCTGGTCGATCCTGGTCCAACTTCTGGAAATCTGGTCTGCTTGCTTGGGGGTTAGATCGACCGATCCTGATCAGTTCTACCCTGCACAAAAATATTAGTTTCCTACAAAATAGAGTTAGAAACAAAAGATAAATATATAGAAATAATTTTTGGCAGTC
Organism: Zingiber officinale; assembly: GCF_018446385.1. Lineage (NCBI taxonomy): Eukaryota > Viridiplantae > Streptophyta > Magnoliopsida > Zingiberales > Zingiberaceae > Zingiber > Zingiber officinale. The sequence continues at coordinate 62,068 of NW_024589820.1, forward strand.
ATCGGACTGTCCGAGTCTGCCTTCGGATTTCCAACCGAAAATCCTAGGTCAACCCGACACCTACTGTTCCCTCTACGGGGAACGCGTCATCACCTACTCCACTCACGAGATTTACCTATTGCCATTGCGATCCTCCAGATTGACTGGACTTTTGCTCAGCGTCCGTTGCTTCCGGTCTTCATGCTGAACGTCCGGTTCACGACCCGTCCAGACTTCTACCCGGTTCGCGACACCAGGATTTTAACCTAGGGTTATCACCCCCTAGGATTTTTGCCTGAAGTGCCGATTCGCTAAGACTTTCCGCATAAGGTTACCACCCCCTATGACCTAGGGTTACAATATCACGCCTGCCCTTCCTCTTACTCAGAAAGGACGAGGTCACGCGAACATACATACATGCAATTATTAAAAAAAATATGGAGAAACAACCATTTAAACATGTAAATCTCTTAAAACATGTAAACATGTAACACATGTGAGCATGCTTAGCATTCTTGCATATAACTTGGTTTAGTATCTATTTCTTGAAACCTGATACATGATTGTTTAAAACTAGAGCATAAAGCGTACTAATAAAGAGAGGATGAACTACTAAGCATGTATATTGTTCTCTAAAGGGGTACATGGAACTTCATCCATGCAAGTTCATTATAATTAACCTAATCAAGTATCAAAAATAGTTCACATGCAAAAGACTTAGAACATAGAACATAAAGCAGATCTCTTCCACCATGCCACTGCCACACACATCTTTGTCTCTCCTGCTGCTCCCTTTAGTTTAGCCATTCTTTACCCTTTTCTGTAGTACAAGGAAAAATAAAACTATAAGCACATAGGCTTAGTAAGATCCTTTCCTACTCACAAAAGCCATAAATCATTAATTAAACATAGAGTAGTGACATATTCATTTAACCAACGTCTAGATTTAACATTTCATACTAGCATAAGGTAGTGTCATACTCATTTAGGCAAATCATATACATAGCATGTGAGAGCATATACATAAGGTAGTAGCAAGTTCATCTAGGTGGCATAGACATATCTCAAGAGAGCATCTTCCTAAAGCATAATAATCACATAACATGAAATCACATGTAAATGCAAGATGTTCTTTTGAAAACATGTATCAAATCATATCGCATGAAATAAGTATATGCAAGATGTTCTTTTGAAAACATATATCATATAGGTACTTAAACATAATCTCAACATGAGGGACCGGCATTGTACCACATACATGAATTGCGCGTATCCTAAATAAATCCGAGGTAGCAAATCTCGAACCTACTAGGAACTAGGCCCGTTTCCTTGACTATCGACCTAGGGGCAACTTAGGAGCCCATCCCATGAACTAGGCCCGTTCTCGACCGTCGACCTAGGGGCACTTAGGAGCTCATCCCATGGACCATTCTTAGGGTCTGGTACAAGCCATACAAAGTAAAATAGCATATCATATTCTTGTCATATCGTGAACCATAGCATGTTCTTGTCATATCATGAAGCATATCATGTTCTTTTCATATTATGAAGCATAGCATGTTCTTGTCATATCATGAAGCATATCATGTTCTTGTCATATCATGACACATATCATGTTCTTGTCATATCATGAAGCATATCATATTCTTGTCATATCATGACTCATATCATGTTCTTGTCATATCATGAAGAGTGCTCTTGATCCCAACTTATAGGGAAACAACTCTTAGGCATTTCCTCATACATAAGCCTTACATAAGCATAACATGGTAATATAAAGTCCACATATCACATAACGTATCATGAAGAGTCATTATCATGCATAGTTTGGGTCTTGATCTTTCTACAAACCCTAACTCCATGGTTGGCCGAAACCTATAAGCATTATTCTAGGGTTCTTATAAGCAACTTTAAGCATGAAACATTTAAATTAATATCACATGATACATGACATAACAAGTGAGACTCTTAGCAAGCATACATGAAATTTCCAACCCTAATTCCAAGCCTTGGCCGAAACCCATAGAGCATGAATCTAGGTTTCCTTTTTAGCAACCTTAAGCATGAGCTTCGAACTAATATCATATGATACATAGCATGACATATAAGAAAACATAGGCAAGTCTAGTTGAAGTTCAACTCCCCTAAGCCCTTTTCATTCTCTTCTTGGACGAAACTTACAAGGCTTGTTTCTAGGTTTTTAAGAAACATAAATCATGAATAACATCTTAATATCATCACATAACTTATTAGGTATCATGAGAGAAGCATAACAATCAAATGGGAGCTTAAACTTTCCTAGGCCTTTTATTTTCTTCTTGGGCGAAACTTACAAGGCTTGTTTCTAGGTTTTTAAGTAACATAAATCATGAATAAAATCTTAATATCATCATATAACTTATTAGGTATCAGGAGAGAAGCATAACAATCAAATGGGAGCTTAAACTTTCCTAGGCCTTTTATTTTCTTCTTGGGCGAAACTTACAAGGCTTGTTTCTAGATTTTTAAGCAACATAAATCATGAATAACATCTTAATAACATCACCTAACTTATTAGGCATCATAAGAAAATACATAAGCAAATCTAAATGGAGTTTAAACTTTCCTAGGTCCTTTATCTCTTCTTGGCCGAAGCTTCAAAGCATGATTTCTAGGTTTTCAAGCAACATAAATCATGAATAACATCTTAATAACATCACCTAACTTATTAGGAATCATAAAAAAAATACATAAGCAAACCTAAATGGAGTTTAAACTTTCCTAGGCCCTTTATCTCTTCTTGGCCGAAACTACTAGTCATGATTCTAGATTCTTAAGCAACATCAAACATGGAAAAACACTGGCAACTATTTGTACTGCAGGTGAGGGAGATACTTACATCCTCTTGCTTGGTTTACTAGGAGAATACCCTTGGTGGAGAAGAAGAAGAAGCCCTTTTCGCTTTTAGAACTCCCTTTTCCTTATTTTTCTTGCAAGAAGAAGTGTGTTCTAAGGACCTCTCTTGTGAAGTTTTCCTAGGAAGAACACTTTTAGCTTGAATCCGAAAATGGGAGAGGGGAAACTTGGAGTTTCGATGAAGGAAGAGGAAGAAGGGAGAAGGAAAAGAATAGCTTTTCTTTCCCTTTCTTCTATTTATTCTCAATGAAAAGGAGAAGGGAAAACACTTTTTCATTCTTCCCTTCATTTATTCTAGATAAAGGGAAAAAGGGAAAATGAACTCTTCATGCTAAATGAAGAGGAGAAAGAAAAGATAAACTTTTCTTCTAAGTGAAAGGTGTCCCTTCACCATCCCTACCCTTAACTACAATTTCCCTTTTCTTCCTACCAATACTTCCTCTTGGTCCATTGGTTATCCCATACTACTTAAAACTTGCCACTTGTTAAGAGGTTCAAAGTTCAAGCCTTGACCACTCTTTTTTTTTTTTTGGTTTCATTTCCTCTTATTCTTAAAAGAACTTCATATGAGATTGTTGGACATTACAATCCCCATACCTTCTAAAAAGTTCATCCTCGAATTTAGAATAGTTCTGGGTATCTTTGTTCCTTTTAACACATAGTTTCCCTTCCTAGGGTTGGGACCAGGCCGACAGTGACATTTAGGTGGCACGAGACTTCCTGTTGAGTGCATCGACCACTTTGTTCACCTTCCCCGGATGATAAAAGTGTTGGTGCAGCGGAGGGCGGCAAGAGGAGGGGTGAATTGCTGAAAACAAAAATAAAACTACCCTCCTCGGATTTCAACTCAGAAAAGCAATAGAGAAATTAATAACAATTAAATTAACAGAAATAAAAAGAGACTCAACAATTAACCTGGTTACAACCAAGGAGGTTGTTAATCCAGGGCGATGAAAAGGCGCACTAGAAGAATCTCCTTTACTGAAGGAGGAGAAGCCTTTTACACACTAACAGCTCAGAACTATTGCTAGGAATTAAGTACAGAGTTGAATGTAGAAGTTCTTAATTTCTAGCTCCAGGGACCTTTATATAGGCCCTGGAAATCTTATCCCGAGAGTCCAAGGCGCCTCCAACAGGGTTCAAGGCGCCTCCAACTCGATCTGCGGATAAAATTTTATCCGCAGCGCAAACGGTCAAACTAGCCTGCTCAAGGCGCCTTAAACAATCCATTCAAGGCGCCTTCAATGTGTTTAAGGCGCCTTCAAGGTTACTGCTACAGTAATTTCTGCTACAGTAATTTCAGCCTCTTTTGTCTTCTTTTCTTCTTCTCTTTGGCTTCCGAAGCTCCGTTCTTTTGGGTGATTGCGGCCAACCGGAATAGGGCTCACTCGAACCCAATTCCCGGCCTTCTCCTTGAGCAGCCTTCCATCCTAGCTTAACGTCCCTCGAACGTCGCGCACGCTCTTCACGGCCACCGGAGTACTCTTTCGCAGCTCTCTCGTCCTTCGGACGCACCGAGCCCGTCGACTCCCTTCCCGTGCCGTCCTTCTCGCTAGCTGCGTCTTCCGCTCGACTTCCTGTGCTCCTAAGCTCCTGCATACTCAGACACAGGGATAAAATACAGCAGGACCTAACCAACTTGGTTGATCACATTAAAACTACCACGGGGTCCAACAATCTCCCCCTTTTTGATGTGCATCAACCCAAATTCAAGTTAGGGTAAAAATAGACACAAAAAGTAATTTTAAAGAAAAATTACTAAACAAACAAGTTAAGCATAATTTTTGCAATTAGTAAAATTGCAACAAAAAATAAGATAAAATTTAAATTTTTCTAACTCCCCTTTAAACATTTAAAAATAATAAAAGAAATTTTAAATTTTTATCTTACTCCCCCTAAACTTGTACTTTTCTCTCCCCCTTTGATCACAGCAAAAATGGGGCCTTAAAAAAAATTTTTCAAGTTAGATTGAAGTTAAAAAATTTTCTAAGTAAAAATTTCTAAGTTAAACTGAAATTTTTAAGATAAAATTCTAAGCAAGAATGAATTTTTAGAAGAAAAAATTTCTAAGTTAAACTAAATTTAAAAAACTTTTAAGTTAACATGGATTTTCAGTATAAAAAACATTAAAAAAAATTCTAAGAAACTGTTTAACAACTTTTCAAAGCATTATTTTATTCTTGATTTTAATGCTTATTCAGAAAGTTAATTAAACATTTTCTTTCAATATTTTAGCTTCCAGGTCATGGCGAGGCACTAGGCCTTCTTGGTTATTGGAGCAACAACCACTTCCTTAGACAAAGCTTCCATAAAGAATTTCAATGTTTAATTTTCTCACTGTAAGCTTTTAGTTTTTGAAAAATTAATTAAGCACAGATTTTGGAACCCAATAGAGGTTCCTTCCTATAGGATAATTCAAAAATCTAGGGGGTACATATTTTCTTGGTATTTTCCTAAGTTGTCCTTGATGCTTCCTTATATACCAATTTAATTTACCATAAATTTTAATTTTTGACTTCGGAAATTTCTTTAAGCATGCATCATTTTTCAATTTTTCAATTTCTAATTTTAAATTTTCATTTTCTAATTTTATACTATCATACATTTCAAGTGGACATGATTTTGCTAATTTCATTTTCAAGTCTTTATTCTCTTTTTCGATTTCAAATAATTCTTTAGAAAGCGATTTAATAAATCTGAAAGATTGATTCGGGGTTAGATTACGTACCTTACTTACCTGATCAGGTGACGCTCCCCCTTCACTGCTGCTTTCTTCTAATGTTCCTCCCCCTTCGTCGATGCTCATCTCTGAGCTGGACGTTTCTTCTTGCTGATGGTTGGCCATCAGTGCTAGTCCCGAGAATTCTTCGACTTCCGATATGGGGGATGACGAATCATCCCACGTTGCCTTTAGGTTCTTGTGTTTGGAGGGTTCTGGCTTCTTGTATTTTGGTTTTTCCCTTTCTTTCTCCTTTCTCTTTAGCTTTGGGCAGTCATCTTTGATGTGCCCCTCTTCATTGCAGTTATAGCAGCGAACCGTCCTCTTCTTTCGATGATGCCTCTGCGATTTAAATTTATTAGTACTGAAAAATTTATTGAAGCGTCTTACCAGTAATGCCGCTTCGGATTCGTCGACTGAGGCTTCAGAGTCAGAACTGTTCATCTTTGCCTTTAAGGCAATGTTCTGACTTGTCTTCTTTGCTTCGTTGGGTTCTGAAACTCGAGATTCGTGAAGTTTAAAAGTTGAAATTAATTGTTCTAAAGTACTTACCTCGAGGTCCTTAGAGATGTAATACGCATCTACTAAGGAGGCCCATTCTGGAGTTCTCGGGAAGGCGTTGAGCGCGTAACGGATGGAATCCCGGTTGCTTACCTCATCTCCAAGGTTCGTTAGTTGCGTTATCAGCTCCTTGATTCTCGCTTGGAGTTGCGCTACCTTCTCGCCTTGGTTCATCCGGAGGTTCGTTAACTGGTTCCGAAGAATATCGCGCTTCGCCAGCTTTGCTTCGGAAGTACCGTCGTGAAGCTCCAGGAATTTTTCCCAGAGATCTTTCGTGGAGTTGTAGCTTCCGATCCGATTTACCTCCTGCGGCGGTAGAACGCTGAGTAGGTGGAACTCAGCCTTTCCGTTGGCGACAAATTCGGCTTGCTCTTGTTAGTTAGAGCCCTAGAGCCAATCATTTGATGATTGTATGGACTCATGTATATCATATTCTTGTATATTAATAAAGGCATTTGTTTGGTTATTATACTTATTTATATTAGTGCCAAATAGACTAAGTATAATAGTGTCCTTGAGTAAAGGTTCATACCTATATCAATCGATTAGTTGAATCGATAGTGAGATGATATAGGGAACACTACTCTAAATCATTCCTAGTCGAGTATTAGCATTCAGGGACAATGTTAATATAATAAGACTAGCATGTAGGTCAGCTCGATGACTTGATCTAATAAGTCATGGATATAGAGATATCAAGCTGACACATGGGTATGCATTAGAGAATGTATACTGAATGACCCGCCATGAGAAAGTATCATGGATCGTTATATGAGTGTCATATACTTTCTCATGTGGCTATTAGTATGACTATTAGTCCTTAGACCTGAAGTCACCATGGATCCCTACATAAGGAGTTATGTACTTTAGTTTCGTCAAACGTCACCCGTAACTGGGTGGACTATAAAGGCGATTACTGGGTATGTAACAAATTATGCGGAGGGATGTGAGTGATGTAGATGGAATCTATCCCTCCCATATGACGGGAGCGACATCGGTATTCTTGATAGAGTGAGACCATTAAGTGCATGGCCATGCCCAAATGAGTCAACATTAGATGTTGAGCTCATTTGATCGAGTGAGTCTACTTGGAGTTCAAGATTTAGATTGATTAGAGGATGACACGGTCTATGCCTCATATTGATCAATCTAGATGTCTAGGATAGAAGGACAATGTCACATATTGTGAGGAGTCACAATTAGTAGTCACAAGGTGATGTCGGATCTCGACATTCTTGTAACTTGGGTAGTAATGATGTGTTGCTAGATACCGCTCATTACTTATGCTCCTAAATGGGTTTAGGGCATTGCCAATGTTACAAGAACCTATAGGGTCACACACTTAGGACAAATAGATGGAGATTAGGTTCATATGATGAACCAAGAGGATTAGATTTATTTGATGAATCAAATTGGATTAAGAGTAATCCTAATTGGGCTAACTTGAGTTCGACTCAAGTTGATTCATGTATTTAATGAGTCTAATTTAGATTATGACTTATTAAATCAATTTAATTTAATGAATTAGATTCATTATATTAAATTGGCTCGAATCAAATGGTTGGATTAGATCAACCATGGTAGAGATTGAGTCAAGTTTGACTTGACTAGAGAAGGAAGACCAAAGGTCAATTTTGACTTGACCTTTTGCCACCTCATTGGTGAGTTGGCATTAGGTGGACCAATGATGATATTCCACATCATCATGGATGCCACCTCATGGAAGTTACAAAGCCATTTTCTTATTAACTTCACATTAATTGCATTTAATGGGGAGTTACACTAGAAGAAAGTGGCCGGCCACTTTGTGAATTGATGTGAATTCATTTTTTCATTCAAGTGGTGAATCTTCCTCCTTCTTCCTCTCAAGCTCTCCTTCTCCCTCTCCTACTTGCTTGGCCGAATCTCACCAAGGTGCTAGCACACCTTTGTGTGAGGTTTTCTCCACCTACGTGTCCGTGTGGATACTTCTAGAGGACCGGCGCTTGACGGTCTAGAGATCCGGCAACTCCTTGGACGAGCGGGATAAGCGAAAGGCACGCTTCGAAGGTATAACCCTTATCTAGTGTAGATCTAAAGGTTTTACAAACTCGTACAAGAAAAGGTTTTTCGAAAAGTTTTTGTTTACGAATCTTTGCACGGATCTACGGCTTTGGGTGACTCGGGGTTTCCGCGACGCGAAAAAGCGGTTTTCGCGGCCCGACGAACCCAACAGTGGTATCAGAGCCACGTGCAAAGACTTGTACGAGTTCGTTTGTATTTTTATGAAAAATATACCTTCTGTGATTTTCTGTAAAAATTGAGTTTTTATGATTAATTTTTCCGTAGAAGCGAAGCACAAGTGTCTCGGCACTTGTAGGCTTCGGCTACCGGAAAGTTTTCTTTTAAACGGCTTCGTTTTGCCCCAAATCCGTTTGGGACAGCGGGGTCGGGTGCCATTAGATCGCAAAGGAGCAACTCACGATGGTTAGATCGTCGGTTGGGGCATTGCCCCTAACCCCGCAAGGGAATTTGCTCCGCGATTGCACCCGAAATTGCTAAAAACGAAGCCCCCGAGAAGATTTTTCCGAAACGGCAATGTCTCGACCCAAATCATTTTGGGACAGCGGGTTTAGGCGCTGTTGGATCGCAAAGGAACCCTCGCGATGATTAGATCGCGGTTAGGGGCGCTTCCCCTGGGCCCCGCAAGGGGATCCGTTCCGCGATTGCGCCCGAAACCGCTAAACGGGACCGCCGGGAAATTTTATTCATAAAAATTGTAAAAATTATTTTAAAATTACAGAAAAAATTATGAAAATATATAATTTTGAATTATATATTAATTTTGTGATAGTCATGGCCCAAAGCCCAATATGATTGGTTGTGTTGTAATTCATAATACGGCCTGCGTGCCGTTATGTGTTTGCGAGTGTTATATTATATTCGCGACCTGCGCGTCGTGCCTTCTCTTATTTTCTTGTTGTAAATTAGATTTAGACTCGAATGTAACTCGAGTTTCAAATTGTAATGTACAAATTGGAGCGGTGGAGGGTCCACACGAGACGGAGTTCCGAGGCGGGCACGAGCAACACAAGGTGGTCAAAGGGAGGAGCTCGAAGAAGCTGTTGACCCTAGGTTGACCAATCGATCTTCTCATTGGCTTGAGAAGATCATAGTAGGGCATGACTAAATCACAAATAGATTAATTATGTAAAATACCGAAAATAGGCGAATATTCATAAGGGAATTTTAATTTTTTAAGATTATTATCGGAGCTCGTATAGACGAGTTAACGGGGACAAAAAATGGGGTCCGGAAAAGCCTGTTTAAGCTACCCATTTAAGTGAGGAAAAGTTATTTTTTTTCTTTTCCTTTTCTTTTCCTTTTTCTTTTTTTATTTAATTCCTTCCTCTCCCCGCCGAACCCGTGCGTGCCCCAAACCTCCCCGCGTGCCATTTCTCTTCTCCTCCGCCGAACTCATCCCGAGCCCTAACCTCCTAGTGCCGGCGGCTTCCTTCTCCTCTGTCCCTGCCCAAGCGCCGGCGAGCACGAGCCACCGCCGACCGAGCCGCTCCTCATCCCTAGCGCCGGACTCTTCTTCTTCTCTTTTCCGAGCCGCACCAAGCACTGCCACCACCAGAGGTGAACGGAGCGGTGCCGATCCACTACCGATGCACCTGTGCCGGCATCCGAGACCCCGCCGCCGATCTATCCTTTTCTTAACCGTGTCCTAGATTCGTTGCTGGTTTGGGGTCTACTGTGCCGTGCCCTAACGCTGACACCTCCTGGCACAGCCGACGCCGTATTTGCCCTAGCCCCTCTGCTGTGATTTGGCAGCACAACTGCCACCTTCCTTCCGTGCCCTAGTTCCTGGTTGCTGCCCCTCTTCAGAGCCGCCGGCCATAGAGCCCGACGCCAACAGTAAGTGCATCCGGCAGAAGGGTTGAAGGTGAAGGCTTAAGGTTTGTGTTTTCAAATTTGGTACTCTGGTTCTTGTCATGCTGTGAGCAATACTTGGGTTGGGTGGAAGGCTATGCTAACTACGGATTATGGTTTCTAATTATAGATTCATTGCGACGATGGTGTATTTTGTTTCAGCGGCTGCCCTTATTCCGACAGGAACCACCTGTTGTGGACCAACAGAAGAGACTTTGGTGTTGAGGTAAGGAATAGAGTTTTGATTTTTGTTATAGATCATGATGTAATCTAGATTATGTGATTACGTTGTTGTGAGGGATTATAATTGTTGCAAGTTCTAATTTGTATGAACTAGTTATGAAATGATTGAGGAGTTGATGATCCAATTAAGGTTTAAAATTGGATTTGGATTTAGGTTAGCTTCTCGGGAATTTGATTTATCTAATTAAGAAATATGTAATTAGCTAAATCTGTATATCGTGTTGTTACAGGACTGTGATTCGAGACGGGCGTCTCGACATCGGATTGGTTCGATTCGATCTATATCGGAGGCGGGTACCTCTTGACTTATCTTTTATGATATTGTCATTTAGATATGCATAGTACTTTATAGCTTCAAACAATAATCATGTTTGTTTTTGGTATGTCAGTTTGATATCCATAGCATGTTCTGTTTAATTGCTTGCTAGGTATCCATGTTTATACCTCGCGATTATTGCCATGAGTACCTTAGTTCCTAGAGTAAGTGACATACCATGCTCTACTGAGGTTAGGACTAGGTTCTGGATTTTATTTCTGGCATGTGTATCTAGATTATCTGATACCTAGGTTTTTATGCCATACCTGGCTTGTGTACCTCTATTTGTATATCATATATGATTCATGTACCCATACTTTGATTCTTTGATCTGTGCATATTGTTGGTACATATGATATGGAAAGGGGGATATGTTTAGGATCTAGGTTGTTAAATCATAAAGGACCTGTATACCCTAGATCTGTGGATTTGACCTACTGATACTGTGGTACCCATATTATGTATATATGGATTTTTCTTTATGCTGGTCAGGACATTCCATACTTATTATGTTCAGGACATAGGTTTTTGATATTCTATCTAACCTGTGTACTCTAGATCTTGGTATGTGACCATCGATTTTACCGTACTCATTTTATACATATGGATATGGTTATGTTGATCAGTTTATGACCCTGCTTAGTGTCATGCATCATGATTGCATGCTGCGCGATTGTCGGCTCTACTATGGTTGAGCACATCGCCAGTTACATGTACTGCACACACCACCACTCATGGATTAGTGGTATATCAGACAGGTGTGTGGCGGTTCTGCTGTTTGGCTCCGTTGGTCTGAGGACTCAGCGTGGTAGCCGGCAGTCAGTTCCGCTCTGTTTGGCTCCGCTGGCATTTAGTGTAGCAGCGTAGTAGCCGACAGACGGTGGACTCTGTTTGGCTCCGTTGGTCAGGTGACTCAGCGTGGTAGCCGGCAGAGATACCTCCCCGTCATCGTGTACCGGGAGTTGAGAGCATTGAGCTCCCCCATTTATGATTTGGGGTCACAGGACAGGATACATCCGTCCACTCGGTCACTCATCAGGAGTAGTGACGACAGAGTGCACGGTTGTCACAGCCCTACCCACTCGGTCTCACCATTTGTGTGTGAGATGACTGACTGGCGTCAGGGGTGACCAGGACGCATCATTAGCATCATATGCATTGATGCATTTATATTTTTATGATTGTGTTTGCTGCATTTGGTTGCTGCATTTTGGTTGGATACATACTTTTGACCTGCATACAGGATTATTGACACTTTCGGTTTGACGACCTTTTTGTCTGGATAGGAGTTCCTGGTGAGTACAGCTTCCTCAGTTACCTTTCAGTTTTGCGTATTCCCTATATATGATTAGGAAGTTGTATTCCATGATTGTTGCTGTTAGATATATCTTACTACTCATCTCCATTGGTATTCGCTGAGTTGTTGAACTCACCCCCGTTGATACTATCTTTTTAAGGTACTAGGTTTGGTTTTGGTGTAGCTTGGAGTATCCTGTCTGCTGGTCCCCACGTCACATCAGAGGACTTATCGGTTTCACGTATGTTTTGTTTGTTTTATGTATCAGTTTGTTTAGCTCTGTACTCTGGTTTTATTTTTGGAGTGTTGATGTTGTTATGTGGTATTTTGTATTTATGTTATTGGTTGTGTAAGTCTAGCCGGCTAGCAGTTTTGTGTTTTGGTTTTGGTACAGCCGAGTGGGCTGTTTTATTTTTAACTGCGTGGTTGTGTCAGCCAGAGGCTGAATTTGATATTAACTGCGTGGTGTTTGTTTTCTTTTATTGTTATTATTCCAGCCGCATGTGGCTGAGGTATATAGTGCTTGTAGAAAAGTTTCAGATTGTCCGCCGTACAGGGGAGATGCTGCCGAAATTTCTTCGGACAGAGACTCCTCCGGGGTGTGACAATTTAGTGGTATCAGAGCCAGGTTTACGATACTTGCTATGTGTTCTGGGTTTTGAGATTTATCTGATACCAATTTATTTGGTATCAGAGATCGGCTTACGAGTTTTATTTCTCGTGTTTCGGATTTCCTGTTTTAGTCTTCTCGATGTGACTTTTTGGATTTTGGGACTTGGCAGAAGCAGGACATCTCCAAGCTATAGAAGGTATGTTGGTATATGTTATCCTACCTTTTTGATTAGTTTATGCCCTGTTCATTATTACAGTCTATGACATGTATTAGCACTCTTTACTAGTGTCTGTCTGGTTGTTGTAGCATATATTATATGTGATGGGTTAGCCACTGATCTTGATTGACCTTAATAGAGATTAAGGATTATAGGCTTTGGTGATTTTACATATCATACCCCTAGTAGCTTTAGCTTCTGTTACTACTATTTGGTTAGCAGATTGAGGCACATACCAGCCTCTTTATTTGCTATGTAGTGGATAGTATTTACCTATTTATGTTGACCTAGCCAGTAGTATATCATGTTATCTTAGTTAATTTCATCAGTAAATATTGATTTACTCTTGTTAGATCAGTCAGTAGGAGTCTGATTTACACTTATTGATTTTTTTAGTCGTATATTGATATACCTTAGTTGCTTGTGGAGGATTAAGGTATTCTTGATTAGTTAGAAGATGATTGATTTAGTTTTGTTGGTTTGATCAGTAGAGGACAATTATACTCTATTTTTAGAGGTTCGAATCTTTTGATTTTTCGTGCTTAGTTGGATATTATGAGCACATTGGAGTACATGACTGTTACTGACATGGGAAAAGACTGAATTAGCTGTATATCGTTGTTGGTTTGGTCAGTCTTTAGAGGATTGATTTATCCTATTTCGTGGGTACTTTAAAGTTAGACTGTAAGTACCTTGTAGGATAACTTAGAAGGTGGCGTAGGGTTTGTGTGGTAGATTGGATTTAAAATATGTTGATTATGCATATTTATGTGGTGTGTAGATATGATTATTATGTGTTGTAGGAGTCCTATGGTAGACTGACCGATTGCATCATTGAGCTTATGCTGATTGTATTATGGAAGGTATCATGTTGATTAAATCGGTGTTATGTTAGATGCAGATGTGTTGGATGTAATATTCGAGGTATCTTGTTGATTATATTTGATTTGTGGATACACTTGTGTCAATTAGACTTTATTGGAAGTATTATGTTGATCATACTCAAGGTGTATGAATATATATGGGGTGAGTATTATTGGAGGTATATTGTCGATTATACCTACGTTGATTTAAGCACACGTGTATGGTATGTGATGTTGGAGGTATTATACTGAATATACCTGAGTTGTGTATATGTTTAGTGTACAATAATTGGAGGATTATGTCGATTATACCTATGTTGTGTGTGCACATGTGCCAGGTGTATTGTTGGTAGTATCATGAGGATTCTACTTATGTTGAATGCAGGATGTGGAGTGTCTGCATTATGTCATTTGTTGGACTACCTTGTCAACCCATTTTCTTATCAGCGGGTGACCCACTACGATATTGATTGAGTTGAGTATAGATTTGATTTGCTTACTGGGTTGTTATACCCTAGGCTACCCACAGTGATTTGTGGTGGAGAGATCTCGTGCAGTCTCTAGCTAGATAGTTAGGTGCTTTGGGCATTTATGTATTGTTGTGGTAGAGCGTAGCTCCCACATGTTATGGATTGTCTGTGGTGGAGCGTTACTCCCACTTATTTCGGATTGCTTATAGCGGAGCATTGCTCCCATATCTATTGCAGATACATTTTCGGATTATTTGTGGTGGAGCGTTGCTCCCACATATGGAGGATTTCTTGTGGTAGAGCGTTGCTCCCACATTTGTGGTATTTCGTGTGATGGAGCGTTGCTCTCACACTAGAGAATCTTTTCCTTGGTGATTTATGTTGTTGGTGATTAGATTTCCGACTTATTATCAGAGATCTTATGGATAGGGATGTCTGTGATACGGATGTCATGCGTCTTGGTTTTTGCCATATAGGCTTATAGTGCCTTAGATGTGTTCAGGGACTCGATGATTCTGGTAGTTCGAGGATGTTTGGATCGGTTTCCATTGTCTTTGTTGACGATGTTGTGATCTATTTTGGATCCGCGGTGAGTCACGCACACCATTTTGCATAGATCTAAAGATGTTTCGACGAGAACATGTATATGTGATTATCAGTAGTGCTGATTTGGATTGTCTGTTGTGATGATGTTTGGGACACACGGTCACTGGTAGGAGTATACCGTGGTTCCACAGGAGATCGAGGTTGTTATTGTTGGGAGTAGACGGAGTCTATAGAAGAGGCTCGCAACTTCTTTTGGTTTGACTCGATATTTCCGGAGATACGTTGAGAGTTTCTCTCGGATTGTTATGCCACTGACACGTCTGACCAGAAAGGGCGTGAAGTTTACTTGGACTGAGGATTTCAAGACCAGCTTCCAGGAGCTGAAGCGGAGACTAGTGTCGGCTTCGATTTTTGGTTTTATCTTTTGGAGAGGACGGATATGTCCTCTACATTGACGCATCTATTCAGGGTTTGAACGCCGTTCTGATGCAGCACGATAGAGTAGTCTCCTATGCTTCTCGTCGGTTGAAGAAGCATGAGAAGAACTACCCTGTACATGATCTGGAGCTAGTCGCCATTATTTTTGCCATGAAGATTTGGCGACATTATTTATATGACGTTACATTTGAGATTCTCACTGACCATGAGAGTCTCAAATATCTATTTTCGTAGAAGGAACTTAATCTCCGACAGAGGAGATGGATGGAGTTCCTGAAGGATTATGATGGTACCATTAGCTATCACCCGAGGAGAGCTAATGTGGTTGCTGATGCACTTAGCAAGAAGTCCAGAGGGACTTTAGCTTGCCACCGAGTGGTGGTCGCAGAATTGATTTAGGGATTCTCCGAATTGTGCCTTGAGGAGCGGGGACGGATAGAGCAGGGTATTCTGGTTACCATGGTTGCTCAGTCGTCGATCAGGACGAGGATCCGAGAGCCCTAGGCTGTTGATCAGTATTTGCAGTTTATTTGCAGTCAGATAGCTTCCGGGCAGTATACCGAGTTCACACGAGACGAGGAGGATATTATATACTTCCGAGGCAGATTATGCGTACCCCAGTCTTATCTGGTCTTGCAGGAGCTACTTCATGAGACTCATCGCTCTCGATTTGCGATCTACCCAGACGTGACCCGCATGTATCGAGATTTGAAGTGTTCCTACTGGTGGAACGGTATGAAGAAAGATATCGCGGATTTTGTAGCTAGATGTCTCGTCTGTCAACAAGTGAAAGCCGAGCATTAGAGATCTGCCGGCTTACTTCAGCAGATTACTATTCCTGAGTGGAAATGAGAACATATTACTAAGGACTTTGTGGTGAGTTTGTCGAGGACATGACGAGACCAAGACGCGATTTGGGTAATCGTTGATCAATTAACCAAATCCGCGCACTTTTTAGCGATCCGGAAGACTGATTTCCTGGATCGATTGGTAGATCTGTTTTGCCGGGAGATCATCAGATCACATGGTGTCCCGTTGACTATTATTTCGGATAGAGGCCCCTGTTTCACGTCTCGTTTCTGGCAGAGCCTACAGCAGCCTTTAGGCACTAAGCTCTGTTACAGTACAGTTTTCCATCCGCAGACAGATGGACAGTCGGAGCGGACCATTCAGACTTTAGAGGACTTGTTGAGGTCATGTGTATTGGATTTTGGAGGCAGTTGGGAGGACCACTTGCCATTGGTAGAGTTCGCCTACTACAGCGGTTTGCATTTGGCTATCCAGATGACACCGTTGAAGCGTTGTAAGGTAAATCTTGTCGGACACCCACCCTCTGGGATGAGGTTGGGGAGGCCCAGTTGTTGGGACCTCATCAAGCTTAGCATGAGGCAGAGTTGGTCCGTACTATTAGACGGAGAGTGTTAGAGGCATAGGACTGCTAGAAGAGTTATGCTGACCGGAGTCGGAGACTCTTAGAATTCTCTGCAGGCGATCATGTATTTCTGTGAGTTTCACCCACGAAAGGGGTGAAGAGATTTGGCTTCAGAGGTAAGCTAGCTCCGCGATACATTGGACCTTTCCATATCTCGGAAAGGATTGGAGTGGTAGTTTATCGGTTGGCACCACCATCGTTCCTGGCAGGAGTTCATGACGTATTCCATGTATCTATGCTGAGGAGATACGTACCCGGCCCGACACATGTACTGACAGATATCCCAGTTCCGGTTCAGCCTGACGTCACTTATGAGGAGGTTCCGGTAAGGATTCTAGACCGGAAAGAGCATTAGTTGCGGGACAAGACTATCCGACTGGTTAAAGTCGGATGACAGTATCATTTGGACGAAGAGGTTATTTGGGAGCTCGAGTATATTATCCGAGCTCAATACCCCATTTTTCATTTGAGATATGTGATTTTATTTACCGTTCAGCATTTATACTCGTTACCTGTTGTTGGTATTTGCTGATAGTAGATAATGAAATTTGGGGACCAAATTTTTATTAGTGGGGGAGAATGTAAAATACCGAAAATAGGCGAATATTCATAAGGAAATTTTCCGGAATTTTTGGAAATTTTTCGGAAATTTTTTGGAGCTCGTATAGACGAGTTAACGGGGACAAAAAATGGGGTCCGGAAAAGTCTGTTTAAGCTACCCATTTAAGTGAGGAAAAGTTATTTTTTTTCTTTTCCTTTTCTTTTCCTTTTTCTTTTATTATTTAATTCCTTCCTCTCCCCGTCGAACCCGTGCGTGCCCCAAACCTCCCCGCGTGCCATTTCTCTTCTCCTCCGCCGAACTCATCCCGAGCCCTAACCTCCTAGTGCCGGCGGCTTCCTTCTCCTCTGTCCTTGCACGAGCCACCGCCGACCGAGCCGCTCCTCATCCCTAGCGCCGGACTCTTCTTCTTCTCTTTTCCGAGCCACACCAAGCACTGCCACCACCAGAGGTGAACGGAGCGGTGCCGATCCACTACCGACGCACCTGTGCTGGCATCCGAGACCCCGCCGCCGATCTATCCTTTTCTTAACCGTGTCCTAGATTCGTTGCTGGTTTGGGGTCTACTGTGCCGTGCCCTAACGCTGACACCTCCTGGCACAGCCGACGCCGTATTTGCCCTAGCCCCTCTGCTGTGATTTGGCAGCACAACTGCCACCTTCCTTCCGTGCCCTAGTTCCTGGTTGCTGCCCCTCTTCAGAGCCGCCGGCCATAGAGCCCGACGCTAACAGTAAGTGCATCCGGCAGAAGGGTTGAAGGTGAAGGCTTAAGGTTTGTGTTTTCAAATTTGGTACTCTGGTTCTTGTCATGCTGTGAGCAATACTTGGGTTGGGTGGAAGGCTATGCTAACTACGGATTATGGTTTATAATTATAGATTTATTGCGACGATGGTGTATTTTGTTTCAGCGGCTGCCCTTATTCCGACAGGAACCACCTGTTGTGGACCAACAGAAGAGACTTTGGTGTTGAGGTAAGGAATAGAGTTTTGATTTTTGTTATAGATCATGATGTAATCTAGATTATGTGATTACGTTGTTGTGAGGGATTATAATTGTTGTAAGTTCTAATTTGTATGAACTAGTTATGAAATGATTGAGGAGTTGATGATCCAATTAAGGTTTAAAATTGGATTTGGATTTAGGTTAGCTTCTCGGGAATTTGATTTATCTAATTAAGAAATATGTAATTAGCTAAATCTGTATATCGTGTTGTTACAGGACTGTGATTCGAGACGGGCGTCTCGACATCGGATTGGTTCGATTCGATCTATATCGGAGGCGGGTACCTCTTGACTTATCTTTTATGATATTGTCATTTGGATATGCATAGTACTTTATAGCTTCAAACAATAATCATGTTTGTTTTTGGTATGTCAGTTTGATATCCATAGCATGTTCTGTTTAGTTGCTTGCTAGGTATCCATGTTTATACCTCGCGATTATTGCCATGAGTACCTTAGTTCCTAGAGTAAGTGACATACCATGCTCTACTGAGGTTAGGACTAGGTTCTGGATTTTATTTCTGGCATGTGTATCTAGATTATCTGATACCTAGGTTTTTATGCCATACCTGGCTTGTGTACCTCTATTTGTATATCATATATGATTCATGTACCCAGACTTTGATTCTTTGATCTGTGCATATTGTTGGTACATATGATATGGAAAGGGGGATATGTTTAGGATCTAGGTTGTTAAATCATAAAGGACCAGTATACCCTAGATCCGTGGATTTGACATACTGATACTGTGGTACCCATATTATGTATATATGGATTTTTCTTTATGCTGATCGGGACATTCCATACTTATTATGTTCAGGACATAGGTTTTTGATATTCTATCTGACCTGTGTACTCTAGATCTTGGTATGTGACCATCGATTTTACCGTACTCATTTTATACATATGGATATGGTTATGTTGATCAGTTTATGACCCTGCTTAGTGTCATGCATCATGATTGCATGCTGCGCGATTGTCGGCTCTACTATGGTTGAGCACATCGCCAGTTACATGTACTGCACACACCACCACTCATGGATTAGTGGTATATCAGACAGGTGTGTGGCGGTTCTGCTGTTTGGCTCCGTTGGTCTGAGGACTCAGCGTGGTAGCCGGCAGTCAGTTCCGCTCTGGCATTTAGTGTAGCAGCGTAGTAGCCGGCAGATGGTGGACTCTGTTTGGCTCCGTTGGTCAGGTGACTCGGCGTGGTAGCCGGCAGAGACTTCCTCCCCGTCATCGTGTACCGGGAGATGAGAGCATTGAGCTCCCCCATTTATGATTTGGGGCCACAGGACAGGAGTACTCCGACAGCATCCCGTCCACTCGGTCACTTATCAGGAGTAGTGACGACAGAGTGTACGGTTGTCACAGCTCTACCCACTCGGTCTCACCATTTGTGTGTGAGATGAATGACTGGCGTCAGGGGTGACCAGGACGCATCATTAGCATCATATGCATTGATGCATTTATATTTTTATGATTGTGTTTGCTGCATTTGGTTGCTGCATTTTGGTTGGATACATACTTTTGACCTGCATACAGGATTATTGACACTTTCGGTTTGACGACCTTTTTGTCTGGATAGGAGTTCCTGGTGAGTACAGCTTCCTCAGTTACCTTTCAGTTTTGCGTATTCCCTATATATGATTAGGAAGTTGTATTCCATGATTGTTGCTGTTAGATATATCTTACTACTCATGTCCATTGGTATTCGCTGAGTTGTTGAACTCACCCCCGTTGATACTATCTTTTTCAGGTACCAGGTTTGGTTTTGGTGTCGCTTGGAGTATCCTGTCTGCTGGTCCCCACGTCACATCAGAGGACTTATCGGTTTCACGTATGTTTTGTTTGTTTTATGTATCAGTTTGTTTAGCTCTGTACTCTGGTTTTATTTTTGGAGTGTTGACGTTGTTATGTGGTATTTTGTATTTATGTTATTGGTTGTGTAAGTCTAGCCGGCTAGCAGTCTTTGTGTTTTGGTTTTGTTCCAGCCGAGTGGGCTGATGATATATATTTAACTGCGTGGTTGTGTCAGCCAGAGGCTGAATTTGATATTAACTGCGTGGTGTTTGTTTTCTTTTATTGTTATTATTCCAGCCGCATGTGGCTGAGGTATATAGTGCTTGTAGAAAAGTTTCAGATTGTCCGCCGTACAGGGGAGATGCTGCCGAAATTTCTTCGGACAGAGACTCCTCCGGGGCGTGACAAATTAATTGCTTGTGTATGTGATGCATATTTAATAAGTAGTTAATTAATTAGTGCCTTACGATTAGATTAGATCTAAGTCGTGCACATGATGCACCCTTGCGATTAGATTAGATCTAAGTCGTGCACAAGATGCATCCCTTTCGATTAGATTAGATCTCAATCGACTCAACTCTAATGCCTAACCGTGCCGTGATACCTATCACTACCTCGATCACATGTATTGTTGAATCTGCCGAAGCAGAGCAATACATATTATCTTGGTAGGGTACGGAGGGACAATCTTGGTCCCGTCTATCAATGCATGGGTGAATACAAACTCAATTAGATTGAGTATTCATAGTTACTCGGTTGGATCGAGTCAACTATAGGCATTCTTCCAATAGTTGGAAAGATAGGTCAAAATCACATCTATATTAACTCTCGGGCGTATTAGCCAAAGCTAACTCGAGTTTTAATATAAATGCGGATATTGATTCTATAAACAAGAGTTGCATAGAGATGTAATTGGTAATCGTTACCTACCGATCATACTAAGCCTTGGGCGTATTAGCCAAAGCTAACTCAAGGGTTAGTATGATGTGGATCTTGTCCCACATGAATTATAGTATTCAGTGGGAGCATCATTTAGTTAAAGGCCTAATTAAATGATTTTTAAAGAATATGATATTTATTTCTGCAAATTTTTCTGTTGTAGATAACCATGACGTCGAACACGAATTCCTTCTCCCTGCGATCTGTCCTTGAGAAGGACAAGCTCAACGGAGCAAATTTCTTGGACTGGTACAGGAACTTGAGAATAGTTCTCACCTAGGAGCGTAAGCTGTACGTTCTGGAGCAGCCCATTCCGGAGGCTCCTCCTGCCAATGCCCCGCGAGCCGACAAAGATGCTTACAAGAAGCATCAAGACGACGCATTAGATGTGTCCTGTCTAATGCTCGCGACCATGAACTCAGAGCTTCAGAAGCAACATGAGTTGATGGGCGCTTTCGATATGGTTGAGCATCTTCGCCAACTATATCAGGGACAAGCGAGGCATGAGAGATTTGAGATCTCGAAGGCACTGTTTCAGTGCAAGATGTCAGACGGGGCTCCTGTAGGTCCTTATGTACTCAAGATGATTGGGTACATAGAGAACCTACAAAGACTGGGGTTCCCACTTGGCCAAGAGCTGGCCACTGACTTGATCTTGCAGTCCTTGCCAGATAGCTATAGTCAATTCGTTCTCAACTATAACATGAACGAGATTGACAAGCCACTGCCCGAGTTACTTAGTATGTTACGAACTACTGAGATTAACCTTAAGAAGGTTAAGCCCATTCTGATGGTCCAGAAGCACAAGGGCAAGGGCAAGCCCAAAGGTAAGGGAAAGTCCCAAACCAAGGGCAAAGGCAAGGCACTGAAGCCTAAAGGAGGGGTCGCCAAGGATGCTACCTGCTTCCACTGCGGTCAGACCGGGCACTGGAAGAGGAACTGCATGGTATACTTGGAGGATCTTAAGAAGAAGCGAAGTGAGACTTCCACTTCAGGTATATATGTTATAGAAGTCAATCTATCTATTTCTACATCATGGGTATTAGATACTGGATGTGCTTCTCACATTTGTACTGATGTGCAGGCGCTGAGAAATAGCAGAGCATTGGCAAAGGGCGAGGTGGACCTACGAGTAGGCAATGGAGCACGGGTTGCTGCTGTTGCTGTAGGAACTTATCAGCTATCTCTGCCCTCTGGGCTTGTACTAGATTTAGATGATTGTTGTTATGTGCCTGCTCTTACTAAGAACATAGTTTCAGTTTCTTGTTTAGACAAGAAAGGATACTCTTTTATAATAAAAGACAAATGTTGTTCTGTTTATTTAAAAGATATGTTCTATTGTAGTGCACCACTAATAAACAGACTCTATATTCTAGACCTTGAGAGCCCTATCTATAACATTAGTACCAAGAGGTTCAAGTCAAATGACATGAACCAAACTTATCTCTGGCACTGTCGCTTAGGTCATATAAATGACAAGCGCTTATCCCAGCTCCATAAGGATGGTTTGCTGGACTCATTTGATTTTGAATCATATGAGATATGCGAGTCATGCCTACGAGGCAAGATGACCAAGACTCCTTTTAGTGGGCACAGTGAAAGAGCGACTGATTTGTTAGGACTCATACATAGTGATGTATGTGGCCCTTTCAATGTCGCTGCTAGAGGCGGTTATAGGTACTTCATCACATTTACTGATGACTTCAGTAGATATGGTTATGTGTATTTGATAACACATAAATCTGAATCCTTTGAAAAGTTCAAAGAATTCAAGAATGAAGTACAGAACCAGCTTGGCAAGAGTATTAAGATACTTCGATCAGATCGAGGTGGTGAATACTTAAGCCATGAGTTTCGTGACTATTTAGCTGAGTGTGGGATTTTATCTCAACTCACTCCTCCTGGAACACTACAGTGGAATGGTGTATCCGAAAGGAGGAATCGCACCTTATTAGATATGGTACGATCTATGATGAGTCACACAGATCTTCCGACATATCTATGGGGATATGCTCTAGACATGGCAGCTTTCATTCTCAACCGAGTTCCATCCAAGGCCGTGATAAAGACACCATATAAGATATGGACTGGGAGAGATGCCCAGGTGTCTTTCATGAGGATTTGGGGCTGTGAGGCTTACGTACGACGTCAAGTCTCAGACAAATTAGGACCCAAATCCGACAAGTGCTATTTCATTGGATATCCCAAGGAAACTAAGGGATATTACTTCTACATTCCCAGTCAGCACAAGATAGTTGTGGCAAAGACTGGGGTCTTTCTAGAAAGGGACTTTGTTTCTAGAAAGACTAGTGGGAGCGCGTTCGATCTTGAAGAAATTCAAGATGCAAAAAATAGCACTAATGCCTCGATGGAAATTGAACTGGAACCACAAAGTGTTGTGGATGATGTTGTTCCACAAAGAGTTGAGGAACAACAACCAGTTCAAGTAGACATACCTCTTCGCAGGTCTGATAGGGTACGTCGTCAGCCTGAGAGATACTCATTTCTCTTGTCTGATCATGATGACATTGTGCTCATAGAGGATGAGCCTACCACCTATCAGGAAGCTGTGATGAGACCAGATTCCGAGAAATGGCTAGAAGCTATGAGATCCGAAATGGAATCCATGTACACCAACCAAGTATGGACTTTGGTTGATCCACCTGAAGGGGTAAAACCCATTGGGTGTGAATGGGTCTTTAAGAGAAAGACTGACATGGATGGACTTATTTATAAGGGTCGCTTGGTAGCTAAAGGTTTCAAGCAGATTCATGGTATTGACTATGATGAAACCTTTTTCTCCAGTAGCGATGTTTAAGTCTATTCGGATCATGCTTGCAATTGCAGCCTACCATGACTATGAGATATGGCAGATGGATGTCAAAACCGCGTTTCTGAATGAAAATCTACTCGAGGATGTGTACATGACACAACCTGAGGGTTTTGTAGATCCACAACATACTAGCAGAGTATGCAAGCTGCATAGGTTCATTTATGGACTAAAGCAAACTTCTCTGAGCTGGAATCTTCGATTCGATGATGCAATCAAGCAGTTTGGTTTCATCAAGAATGAAGATGAGCCTTGTGTCTACAAGAAGGTTGTAGGGGACATAGTTGTCTTCCTCATATTGTATGTGGATGACATACTACTCATTGGGAAGGACATCTCTTTGCTTCAGTCTATCAAGACCTGGCTAGGGAGTTGCTTCTCAATGAAGGACTTAGGTGAGGCATCCCGCATTCTAGGGATACAGATATATAGAGATAGATCTAAGAGATTGCTTGGCCTAAGTCAGAGTACATACATTGACAAGGTACTCCTTCGGTTTGCCATGCAGAACTCCAAGAAGGGATTTCTGCCGATGTCACATGGCGTGAGTCTTTCGAAGACTCAAGGTCCCTCTTCTAGAGAGGAGAGAGACCGCATGGATCAGATCCCTTATGCCTCAGCCATAGGATCGATCATGTACGCCATGCTATGTACTCGACCTGATGTCTCGTATGCTTTGAGCATGACGAGCAGATACCAGTCAGATCCAGGTGAAAGTCACTGGATAGCGGTCAAGAATATTCTTAAGTACTTAAGAAGGACTAAAGAATATTTCTTGATATATGGAGGTAATGATGAGCTAGCTGTAAAGGGTTACAGTGATGCTAGCTTCCAGACCGACCAGGATGACTATAGATCGCAGTCGGGGTTCGTATTTTGCATTAATGGTGGTGCTGTCAGCTGGAAGAGTTCGAAGCAGGATTTGGCAAGATGAAGAGTATATTGCTGCATTACCTCGATCAGCAACGATTCATTTCTGATTAGTGGCTTCCTAAGCATCATTGCTGACTCTATTGTGACAACAATGGAGGTATAGCACAGGCGAAGGAACCTCGCTCACACCAGCGGACCAAGCATATACTACGGCGCTTCCATCTCATTCGAGAGATTATCGATAGAGGAGATGTGAAGATTTGCAGAGTACCTACAGAGGCTAACATCGCAGATCCCTTGACCAAGGCTTTGGCACAGAGGAAGCATGATGGTCACACTAGGTCTTTAGGCCTTAGAGCCTATACTGATTGGCACTAGTGCTAGTGGGAGATTGATAGTTAGAGCCCTAGAGCCAATCATTTGATGATTGTATGGACTCATGTATATCATATTCTTGTATATTAATAAAGGCATTTGTTTGGTTATTATTCTTATTTATATTAGTGCCAAATAGACTAAGTATAATAGCGTCCTTGAGTAAAGGTTCATACCTATATCAATCGATTAGTTGAATCGATAGTGAGATGATATAGGGAACACTACTCTAAATCATTCCTAGTCGAGTATTAGCATTCAGGGACAATGTTAATACAATAAGACTAGCATGTAGGTCAGCTCGATGACTTGATCTCACAAGTCATGGATATAGAGATATCAAGCTGACACATGGGTATGCATTAGAGAATGTATACTGAATGACCCGCCATGAGAAAGTATCATGGATTGTTATATGAGTGTCATATACTTTCTCATGTGGCTATTAGTATGACTATTAGTCCTTAGACCTGAAGTCACCATGGATCCCTACATAAGGAGTTATGTACTTTAGTTTCGTCAAACGTCGCCCGGAACTAGGTGGACTATAAAGGCGATTACTGGGTATGTAACAAATTATGCGGAGGGATGTGAGTGATGTAGATGGAATCTATCCCTCCCATATGACGGGAGCGACATCGGTATTCTTGATAGAGTGAGACCACTAAGTGCATGGCCATGCCCAAATGAGTCAACATTAGATGTTGAGCTCATTTGATCGAGTGAGTCTACTTGGAGTTCAAGATTTAGATTGAATAGAGGATGACACGGTCTATGCCTCATATTGATCAATCTAGATGTCTAGGATAGAAGGACAATGTCACATATTGTGAGGAGTCACAATTAGTAGTCACAAGGTGATGTTGGATCTCGACATTCTTGTAACTTGGGTAGAAATGATGTGTTGCTTGATACCGCTCATTACTTATGCTCCTAAATGGGTTTAGGGCATTGCCAATGTTACAAGAACCTATAGGGTCACACACTTAGGACAAATAGATGGAGATTAGGTTCATATGATGAACCAAGAGGATTAGATTTATTTGATGAATCAAATTGGATTAAGAGTAATCCTAATTGGGCTAACTTGAGTTCGACTCAAGTTGATTCATGTATTTAATGAGTCTAATTTAGATTATGACTTATTAAATCAATTTAATTTAATGAATTAGATTCATTATATTAAATTGGCTCGAATCAAATGGTTGGATTAGATCAACCATGGTAGAGATTGAGTCAAGTTTGACTTGACTAGAGAAGGAAGACCAAAGGTCAATTTTGACTTGACCTTTTGCCACCTCATTGGTGAGTTGGCATTAGGTTGACCAATGATGATATTCCACATCATCATGGATGCCACCTCATGGAAGTTACAAAGCCATTTTCTTATTAACTTCACATTAATTGCATTTAATGGGGAGTTACACTAGAAGAAAGTGGCCGGCCACTTTGTGAATTGATGTGAATTCATTTTTTCATTCAAGTGGTGAATCTTCCTCCTTCTTCCTCTCAAGCTCTCCTTCTCCCTCTCCACCTTGCTTGGCCGAATCTCACCAAGGTGCTAGCACACCTTTGTGTGAGGTTTTCTCCACCTACGTGTCCGTGTGGATACTTCTAGAGGACCGGCGCTAGACGGTCTAGAGATCCGGCAACTCCTTGGACGAGCGGGATAAGCGAAAGGCACGCTTCGAAGGTATAACCCTTATCTAGTGTAGATCTAAAGGTTTTACAAACTCGTACAAGAAAAGGTTTTTCGAAAAGTTTTTGTTTACGAATCTTTGCACGGATCTACGGCTTTGGGTGACTCGGGGTTTCCGCGACGCGAAAAAGCAGTTTTCGCGGCCCGACGAACCCAACAGTGGTATCAGAGCCACGTGCAAAGACTTGTACGAGTTCGTTTGTATTTTTATGAAAAATATACCTTCTGTGATTTTCTGTAAAAATTGAATTTTTAGAATACCTTTTACGACGTCAAGTCTCCGTGGAACTTCGGGGGATGGATGTTCGCTCCGGCCATCGTCTTGATCGTAGTGCTTCAGTTGGCGGTTAGTCCTTCTGAGGCGATCAGGCTCTGATACCAATTGTGGGTGCAGCGGAGGCCGGCAAGAGGGGGGGTGAATTGCTGAAAACAAAAATAAAACTACCCTCCTCGGATTTCAACTCGGAAAAGCAATAGAAATTAATAACAATTAAATTAACAGAAATAAAAAGAGACTCAGCAATTAACCTGGTTACAACCAAGGAGGTTGTTAATCTAGGGCGATGAAAAGGTGCACTAGAAGAATCTCCTTTACTGAAGGCGGAGAAGCCTTTTACACACTAACGGCTCAGAACTATTGCTAGGAATTAAGTACAGAGTTGAATGTAGAAGTTGTTCTTAATTTCTAGCTCCAGGGGCCTTTATATAAGCCCTGGAAATCTTATCCCGAGAGTCCAAGGCACCTCCAACAGGGTTCAAGGCGCCTCCAACTCGATCTGCGGATAAAACTTTATTCGCAGCGCAAACGGTCAAACTGGCCTGCTCAAGGCACCTTAAACAATCCATTCAAGGCGCCTTCAATGTGTTTAAGGCGCCTTCAATGTGTTTAAGGCGCCTTCAAGGTTACTGCTATAGTAATTTCTGCTACAGTAATTTTAGCCTCTTTTGTCTTCTTTTCTTCTTCTCTTTGGCTTCCGACGCTCCGTTCTTTTGGGTGATTGCGGCCAACCGGAATAGGGCTCACCCGAACTCAATTCCCGGCCTTCTCCTCGAGCAGCCTTCCGTCCCGACTTAACGTCCCTCGAACGTCGCGCATGCTCTTCACGCCCACCGGAGTACTCTTCCGCAGCTCTCTCGTCCTTCGGACGCACCGAGCCCGTCGGCTCCCTTCCCGTGCCGTCCTTCTCGCTAGCTGCGTCTTCCGCTCGACTTCCTGTGCTCCTAAGTGTTACGCTCCGCAAGTGTATGAAAATGTCGCAAGTAATATAAAAGATTATCGTATCCACAGGGACTGGAATAAGCACTAGAAATGTCTCAATGCGAATTAGCTAAACAACTATCAATCGTTTCAAATGCAAAGTAAAGGTAAACAAATCTAATATTAAAAATCAACAAACAAGAGTTTAGTGTTTTGGGTTATGATAAAGGGAGATTCTAGGAGTTTCGGTTTCTTTGTAAGATTTCTTGAATGTAAATGGTTCACCAATTCTTATCCCTCAATTGCCAAACACTTGTAGAAAGTTGCCGGTTCTCTCTTGCAATAGATAACCGACTAAGGACTGAGAAATGTATCTAAATATGATCAATTAGATGTGACCCTACGTTGTCCTTACACAGAAGCGCACCTATTACTATGCCTTCCTCGGATATCAACATAGAAGCCCACAACTTATTAATCTATCAAGATACAAGAAACTAATCATGAGATCCATCCTACTCTCTTGAATATTCCTATTTCCTCTTCAAGATTATCTCTCAAACGTCCTTACACGGGCTTGCACCTGTCACGTGGATCCCTCGGATGATCGAGTTAGAGTTTATCTTTACAAAGTCCACAAGAAATCCAAACAATCAATCAAGAATGAGAATTAAGCACAAATCACCATTAATCATTCAAGACCTAATTGATACAAGCAAGACAATGTCATTGAAACAAGAAAATGGCAAATCCATAAGAGATTACATCAATCCATCATACAAATACTCCCTTAATCCTAGAATACAAGATCTACTCCATGAATCGAGGAAGAATACCCGAAGAAATAAACATTACAAGCATTTCTTTAATCCCCAATCCAAGAAACCAAGAAAAGGGGGAAAGAGAAAACTTATCTATGAAGAAGCCTCATCATCGGATCCAATCCTCGCTCCGGAGTCGAAATCATCAAGAACTCCACTTGGATCGCCCAAAAATCCTCCCAAGAATGGGAGAAAACCACCAAATCTTGCCTTCTCCCAAAGGGGGGAGATCCCCTTTCAATTCATGAAGGAGGGTTTAAATAGAGGAGGAAATCGGGCGCCACACGGTGTTGGATCGAGACGCGCTAGAGGGGGGGTGAATAGCGCTCGCGGCTATCGATTATCGGAATCGTAAAAAACTATTCGGAGTAAAATACGCAGCGGAAAATGTAAAACACAAACACAAAGACACGGTCGTTTACTTCATTCGGAACTTGTGACGACTCCTACTCGAAGGCCCGCGATCCTTGATCGCTTTCCATGGGCAACAACTAATAGCTCGAAAAGAGTACAAGTATAACAATTACGTATAATAAAAAGTACAATTATACCGACGACAATATCGTAATCTGAAGATTTCGGAGCTCCGGGTCGTCGGTATTTCGTAGCAGCACTTCGGGAATGTCTCGTGAGTAGCTTGTAGCAGAAAGATTGCTTGGAAGTTGTTCTTAAGAGCTGCTGGTCGAGACCCCTTATAAAGAGGGTTCAAGGTGCCTTACACTGTTCATCAAGGCGCCTTGAACGAGCCGAGTCACCCGCGTGGATCAGCACTGACCTGGTCGAACTCTATCTGGTTCAAGGCGCCTTCAGCCTATCCAAGGCGCCTTCCACCTCCGGTCCAAGGCGCCTTGAACTCCATTCAAGGCGCCTCCAGTCTGCTGCGCTGGCCTTTTCCTGGCTCGCACCCGAGGCGCCTCCAAGCTCCATGGAGGCGCCTCGGACACTGTTCATCCGAGTTGTAACTTGCTCCTTTGTTCCTGCAAAATGTGTTAGTCCCAAAACACATACCCTGCAAAACAAAGTTAGCACAGTACATATGATAAATAAAGTATAGACAGTCTCTGGACTGTCCGAGTCTGACTTCGGGTTTCCGACCGGAAACCCTAGGTCGACTCGACGCCTACTGTTCCCTCTACGGGGAACGCGTCCTCACCTACTCCACTCAGGAGATTTACCTGTTGCCAGTACGATCCTCCAGATCGACTGGACTTTTGCTCGGCACTCGATGCTTCCGGACTTTCTGCTGAACATCCGCTTCACCGGCCAGTTCAGACTTTCACCTGGTTCGCGACACCAGGACTTTTCACCTAGGGTTACCACCCCCTAGGACTTTTGCCTGAAGCCATCGACCTGCCAAGACTTTCCGCATAGGGTTACCACCCCCTATGACCTAGGGTTACCACCCCCTAGGGTTTTACCTTGCCTAACCACAGTTAGGACTTTCCTGAAACACTCAGCAAAAGCTGTCAGACAACAAAGCACCTTAACTTTGAATCCTTTGCCATTATCAAAACTTAGGTTCGATTGTCGGATGCTTCCCGCACCAACAATCTCCCCCTTTTTGATTATGGCAACACGTAATTCAAAGTTAAGAAAAACAACATTTGTAATAACTACATAAAGTTAACCAAGCTTAAGTAAATAAACTTCAAATGCAATAACAGTTAAGCTGGAAACTTTTTACCTTGGTAATATTAGACTCCCCCTTAATAAAAGCCCTCCTTTTATTAAATATTTTGAATTTTCCTTTAACTTTAATTTACCTACTCTCCCCCTTTGCCATATATCAAAAATAAACCAGTTTGAAAGTAGATTTGTATTTTTCTGAAGGAAAATTTTCAAGGATAAAAATAACTTTTCTGCTTAGCAAAACGACTTAGCTTTTTGAGTTGCCAAATTTGAAAATACTTAGCTATATATATTCAGCTTCGAAATGATTTGTATTGAAAAAGTATTTTGCCAAATAGCTAAGTTTAGAGTACAATCTAACAAAGTCTAGTTAAAATAGTCTTTAAAATTAACTAGGTTTGAAAATATGAGTATTTGAATTTTCAATAAGAGGATTTGCTTAGAAGTTATAAAATATGAGGTCACTTTAAAAACTTAAAAACGTTATAAAAAGTTGACTAGATTTGAAAATATTTGAATACTCAATTACATGGACAAGTTTTGAAGAATTGTAATTAAGTTTTGAATACGTATTTTGAAGAAACATTGATATTAAGGAAAAATATTTAGTTTTAGGACACAGGGAGTAGCAGTAGTTTGTTTTCTAGTCCAAGCATGAGTCAAATTAAATTACTGAGTTTAATTTGATTAAGTATCAGAGCCTTAAAATAATCAGGTAAAGTAATTTGATTAGAACCTTAATGTACAATCAAAAAAAATTGAAGCACACTTTTCCAATTGTTTAACTTTTAGCTACTTGCTGATTGCCTAGAGGGCAGTAGCTTTCACATGGTTAGTCAAATTAAGTCCATTTGGTCCAGTTAGAGTTGACTAGAGCTGGAAGACTTGACTTGATTATTATTTATGATGTCTTTAATGCCCAGACTCATATCGATGCACAAATATAAGCATTCCTGAGTCCAGGCTGTACCCTATGCATCTCACGCCATTCTAAGTTTGTCAAACACAAGCAAGGTATACCTAGGTGATTGTGAGATGCTCTGGCTTTAATCTAGGAGTACATGATATCTAGGGGAAAACCTAAGCTAAATCCAAATTTTAAAAATTTTTGAAATTATTTTCCTAGAAATTTTAAAAGCAAATGATAACCAATTTAAAAAACATTGTCTATTCTACCCAACACATTCCTATTTGTCTTCTAAGTGAGCTGAACTCAAGTTCAGGTAAGGGTTTTGTGAAGATGTCAGCTAGATTTGATTTTGACTCAACATAGTTGAGTATAATATCACCCTTAGCTACATGATCCCTTACAAAATGGTGCTTCACTTCTATATGTTTAGTCCTTGAGTGATGAATTGGGTTTTTTGTTAAATTTATGGAACTTATATTATCAATTGAGATTTTTGTGTTATGATAGTTCAGTTGATAGTCTTTAAGAGTGTGCATCATCCAAAGCAATTGAGATGTGCATTCACCTAAGGCTATATATTCAGCTTCAGTGGTAGATAAAGCAACACAATGTTGCTTTCTACTTGACCAACTTACTAGGCATTGTCCTAGAAATTGACAACTACCACTTGTGCTTTTTCTATCTAACTTGCATCCGGCGTAATCCGAGTCAGAATAGCCAAGAAGATCAAAGGTGCAAGTTCTAGGGTACCAGAGTCCTATATTTAGAGTACCTTTAATGTACCTAAGTATTCTTTTAACATAGGTTAAATGTGACTCTTTTGCACAAGATTGGTATGTTGCGCACATACCAACTGCAAATAATATGTCGGGTCGGCATGCAGTTAGGTAAAGCAAGCTTCCTATGGCACTTCTATAGTACTTTGGATCTACTGGTTTTCCTTCAGGGTCAGAGTCTATGTTAATGTTGGTTGCCATTGGAGTATTTATTATTTTTGAATTTTCCATGCAGAATTTTTTAATTAATTCCTTTGCATATTTAGTTTGATAAATGTATATTCCATCTTTAGTTTGTTTTATTTGTAAGCCTAAGAAAAAATTAAGTTCACCAACCATACTCATTTCAAATTCATTTTCCATTAATTTAATAAATTCTTTTAAAAATTTAGAGTTATTTGATCCAAAAATTATATCATCAACATAGATTTGAGCTATGAAGATGTCTTTTTCTACAGTTTTTACAAATAGAGTTGGATCTATTTGACCTTGGTTGAAACCTTTGGATATTAAGTGATTTGATAATCGTTCATACCATGCCCTAGGGGCTTGTTTAAGTCCGTACAAGGCCTTTTTTAACTTAAATACATGATTAGGATATCCTAAGTCCTCAAATCCTGGGGGTTGGCTTACATATACTTCCTCCTTAATAAATCCATTTAAGAATGCTGACTTGACATCCATTTGGTATAGTTTAAATCCTTTGTTTGCTGCATAGGCTAACAACATTCTAATGGATTCGAGTCTAGCTACTGGGGCATAGGTTTCATCATAGTCCAAACCTTCAACTTGGCTAAATCCTTTAGCTACAAGCCTAGCCTTATTTCTAATTATTTCGCCTTGATCATCTAGCTTGTTTCTAATTACCCATTTTGTATCGATTATTGATTTATTTGTGGGTTTAGATACAAGTTCCCAGATTTGATTTCTCTCAAATTGGGCTAACTCTTCCTGCATAGCTATGATCCAGTCCGGGTCAGGTAGTGCTTCTTCTATTGTTTTTGGTTCGATTTTAGAAATTAGGGCAATCTAACTGTGGATTCTATAGGAGGATCTAGTTCTGACTCCTAGATTTGGATCACCCAAAATTTGATCAGATGGGTGAGAGGTACTGGCCCTAGTTGGTCTTATAAGTGGGTCAGGGGCTGGTTCCTCTGGTTTATTATGATTTGGTTGACTTTCATCATCTTCTATATTTCTTGGATCAATATCAACATTCTCATTTATATTTGGTAGATTATTTTCTTCATCAAATATTATATTAGTTGTTTCTTCAACTTTTAGGGTGTTTTGATTGTAGACTCTATAGGCTCGACTGTTTGAGGAGTATCCTAAAAATATTCCTTTGTTAGATTTGGGTGTGAATTTTCTTAAATAATCTTTAGTATTTAAAATGTGAACTTTACATCCAAATACTTTTAAATAATTTAAGTTAGGAATTTTATTATAATATAGTTCATAAGGGGTTTTCTTGTAAAATTTATTGATCAAGATTCGATTTTGAATATGATTTGCAGTATTAATTGCTTCTGCCCAAAATTAGTGATTTAAATTATATTCATTTAACATGGTTCTAGCGGCTACTTGTAGAGTTCTATTTTTACGTTCCACCATACCATTTTGTTGGGGGGTTCTAGGACACGAAAATTCATGTTGATATCCATTTATTTTACAAAATTGGGTAAATTTATGATTTTCAAATTCCCCTCCGTGATCACTTCTAGTTCTTTTAATTTTAGTATCTTTTTCATTTTCTATTAATTTACAAAAGTTACTAAATATTTCATAGGTTTCATCTTTAGTTTTTAGGAATTTTACCCATGAAAATCTAGAGTAGTTGTAACGACCACCCTTCTTACTACTACTACTACTCTCTAAGAGTGACCGTTACTTATCTACTAACTCTACTTAACCGGTTTATTAAAAATCTCTAGGAAAAACCCTACCGAAAAATTTCGGCAGAGTCTCCCCTGTACCGGTGACCATTTCCCATAATACAAACAAATAATAAACCATCAGCCACATGCGGCTGGTATAAATACTTCACAACCACGCAGTAATAATATCACAATAACTAAAAGGAAACTATTCTAGCAATAGTAAACAAATAGAACTCCAACGATAAGACATACCAAACTACAAGTGCGGAATAGACTCAATTACAATCTCAACTTCATCATAGCATTAAAAGAGAACTAAAATAACTAAACAGAAAAGTCTTGGCAATTTGCCAGCTCATTCTGGATCTCTCCATAGTCCAGCCATCACACACCTTCATCACCACCACCTTGTCGCCTTCCTTGCTAAATCTTTTCCTTCCCTTTATCTGCAGTAGGAGGAAGTGCAGTCTATAAGCATAAAGCTTAGTGAGCGCTATCTACTCACAAAAACTCGATATGCATGTATATAAATAAAAACATGCTAAAACTGAATGCTAACATATAAAACTACTCATGCTCATATATAGCAAAGGAAATCATGCTAACTGAAATACTAAACATGTATAGCTAATCATGCTCATAAGAATGAAACTATAAAAGAAGCATACTAAACATGTAAAGCTACTAAACATGTAAAGCTACTAAACATGTAAAACTACTAAACATGTAAAACTACTAAACATGTAAAACTTCTAAACATGTAAAACTACTAAACATGTAAAACTTCTAAACATGTAAAACTAAACATGCTCATAAGACTAAAACTATAACAGCATGCTGAAAGCAAATAAAACTAAACATGCTGAATAATCTAGTAGCAAGAAACAAATAAAACTACTACTGAATGCTTCAAACATCAAGAACTAAACTTTCTAATTCTAAACATATTTGAAGCTTGTTTCATTTATTTCAAAACTTATACTTTAATACTTCAAAATAATAATAAACTTCTTTTGGGCCCGGCATTGTACCACTTTGCGCGCATTCTTAATAAGAATCGAGGTAGCTAATCCCGAAACTACTAAGATACTTCTAGGCCTTGTGCCTAGGGGCAACTTGGAGCCCATCCCTTGGACCTTGTGTCCGGTACATGCCCTTTAAAAATAAAATACTTTTTATCTTTAAATACTTCTTATAATAAAATGTCTTGCCATTTATTTAAGCACCTTGTGTGCCAAAATCCCTAAAGTCTTGACTTTAGGATCTACTTAAGGCCTTGGCCTTTTCTTTCTTTTCTTTAGCTTTCTTATACTTGTTAATACTTCTAAAAGAATACTTCTTTAAAAACTGAAATGTTTAAGCAAATTCTAACTTTGAAATGCTTAAACCAAAAATCTGCATCTTGAACTAATAAAATTCTGCAATATTAATGCTCAATCAAATCTGCACTAATACGTGATAAAAATCTGCACACTAATGATTAATAAAAATCTGCACACTAATGCTTAATAAAAATCTGCATATTAAGCTTAGTAAAAATCTGTTCTAAGATTGAGGTTCTGCATGCAATACTTATCAAAATCTGCAAGCAGTACTTATGAAAATCTGCTTATTAAAAATCTGCATGCTATAAAAAAAAAACTAGAAACTGATTGCTTTGAAGAAATGCTACTCATGCACATTTAATAACATAAAGAACTAGAAATCTGCAAGCTTAATGTACTGGACAATTTTGTTCCATGGCAGGGCAAATTGTAAGCTTTATTATAAAAGCTGAACTCCATAATTAAGAGGTTGTTCATGCTTGCTAAGTGATAAAAACAGAATTTCTAAATCACCCGGCAGTGCATACTTATTAAGCTATAAGCTCAAACGAAACTAAATCTTTTCATGATCGGTACCACATCAAGAAGACAAAAAGAACCAATTACTACGACAATTATTCCTCCTATCACGTGCTACAGCAGTGAAGAAGAAAAACAATTGCCACATGCCAATCTAATTAATTCTTTCATTTTTTTCCCAGTCCAACAAATTGAATTGTGATACCTGCAGCAAGGAAAACTAATTACTGCTATTAAACATGTAAATCGTTTCTGCCCATTGCCCTAATCCATAAGATCACAGCATACAATTCCTCCCGGAATTTTTTTTTTTGAGGCACGGCAGGTTACCAAAAAGGAGCTAAATGCCCATCACACTTCTCCCTTAATTTTCCTTCTCCATCTTCTTCCTTTCAACCTCACGGCAGAACCCTTTAACCCATCAATCCTCGCAGAAATATCGAAATCCTTAGGCAGGTTACAACTAAAAGCAAAGGAAATCAATTCAGGTTCACGGCAGTAAATCCGAATACAATAGCAAGTTCCGAAACCAAATAAAAAGAGAAGATCAATATCGGGGAACTACTCCTACTGCAGGTGAGAAGCAACTCACTTGTTTCCTTGGACTTACAACCGAGAAGACGGCTGCTAAGGTTTCGGATAGGTGAAGGTCTCGGCGTCTCCTTCAGGTCCTCGTGCTCTCCACGACGAGAAGATCACAGTTGGGTGAAGACCGGCCGGAGAGAGCCCTTTTTCAAGCGCCGGAGACGAAACCCTAACACGGCTCTGTTTCGCCCGAGCAGAAGAGTCGCGCCGTCACGTGAGAAGAAGAAAAGGGTTTTCGGCTCGGGAGAAAAGGAATTAGATCCTTTCAAAACTAGGGTTTCGATTATAACTATAGATTATATATATGTCGCTGCATATTTGACTAACACCGACCGCTAGCGCAGCTGGTCAGTTGGGTTTTGCTCGAAGCCACAGGTCTCGGCTTCGAACCCTCAGCCGCGCACTTTTAATTCCAATTTATTTTAAACGTTCCAACTATAGCTTAAATATATTTCGCTACATACCTGGTTAACAAAACCCGCGTAGCTCAGCTGGTTAGGTCGGTTTTGCTTGGGTCAGTCCGACCCGAGGTCGTGGGTTCGAATCTCACCTTCAACGTTTTTTTTTTAAAACTTCTTTCTTTTTGTAACCCTACTAAACGACCTCCAAAAATTACGTAAAAATACTCTAAAAATTCCTAAAAATCTCTAGAATATTTTAAAAGTATTTCCAAATATTTTTATGGACTTTTAGAACTTGAAATAAGGAAAATTGAGTCGTTACAGTAGTCATCAATTATTACTAAGCAATACTGGTTCTTGCTTAGTGATTTCGCTCCATGTGAATCAAATAAGTCAAGGTGAAGGAGCTCAAGTAAGGAGTTGGTTCTTTCAAGATTTGTTGATTTGTGTGTTGACTTAGTTTGTTTTCCCTGTTGACAAGCATTACAGATAGAATTTTCAATGAATTTTAGTTTTGGTAAACCTTTAACTAGACCATTATGACTCATTTTTGAAATGAGTCTAGTGTGAGTGTGACACAATCTTCTGTGCCACAAATCAGTTTCCTCTTCTTGTGTTAGAAAACACTTTGTTGAGGATGTCGGTAGATTAATTGAATACATATTATTTATCCTAAGTCCCTTAAGTAAGATTTCAGGATTTTCAATATTTTTAACTAAACACCTGGTTTTGTCAAAAGTTACTAAGTATCCGCTATCACACAATTGACTTATACTTAGTAAATTAAACTTGAAATTTTCAACTAAAAGGACTTTTCGAATAATAAAATCGGAGTTGAGTTCGATATTACCTCTTCCGATTACCTTAAGTTGACCTTCGTTACCTAATGCAATTGATCCTAAGTTCTTGTACGTGAGTTTAGTAAACTTCAATTTATCCCCAGTCATGTGTCTGGAGCAGCCACTATCCAACATCCATTGATCCAATTCCTACATAGGAAGTGGTTGAATTGTTTTAATGGATTTCACGATAGTTAAATTGAAGTAAACTTGTTAGAGATAAATTGTGAAAGAGATTTGAGATTGAGTTTTAAAATTGATTTTGAAATTGAGTTTTAAAATTGATTTTGAAATTGAGTTTTAAAATTTTTTTTTAAAATTGAGTTTTAAAATTAATTTTTAAAATAATTTTGAAATTAAGTTTTAAAATTGAGTTTTAAAAATAAAGTTTTAAAATAATTTTGAAATAAATTGAGTTTTAAAATTAAGTTTTAAAATAATTTTGAAATTAAGTTTTAAAATTGAGTTTTAAAATTAAGTTTTAAATTGAGTTTAAAAAAAATAATTTTGAAATTAAGTTTTAAAATTGAGTTTTAAAATAAAGTTTTAACATAATTTTTAAAATTAAGTTTTAAAATTAATTTTTAAAATTGAGTTTTAAAATTGATTTTGAAATTGAGTTTTTAAAATAATTTTGAAATTTAAGTTTTTAAAATAATTTTGAAATTTAGTTTTTAAAATAATTTTGAAATTTAAGTTATTAAAATAATTTTGAAATTTAGTTTTTAAAAAAATAATTTTGAAATTTAAAAATAATTTTGAAATTTAGTTTTTAAAATAATTTTGAAATTGAGTTTTTTAAAATAATTTTGAAATTTAGTTTTAAAAAAAAATAATTTTGAAATTTAGTTTTTAAAATAATTTTGAAATTTAGTTTTTAAAATAATTTTGAAATTTAAGTTATTAAAATAATTTTGAAATTTAAAAATAATTTTGAAATTTAAGTTTAAAATAATTTTGAAATTTAGTTTTTTAAAATAATTTTGAAATTTATTTTTTAAAATAATTTTGAAATTGAGTTTTTTTAAAATAATTTTGAAATTTAGTTTTTAAAAAAATAATTTTGAAATTTAGTTTTTAAAAAAATAATTTTGAAATTTAGTTTTTAAAAAAATAATTTTGAAATTTAGTTTTTAAAAAAATAATTTTGAAATTTAGTTTTTAAAATAATTTTGAAATTGAATAATTTTGAACTTTAAGTTTTATTACTTAGTCATCTCACCTGATCTAAATTTTCAATCAGGGAATCCTATGATTGATGTGAGATGATTTATTGTTGAATTCAGGAGTTTAGTTTAACTTTGTGTTAGATTCAGGTTTGGCTTTGGGTTCAACAAGTAATGTACCAACCACCCTTTCTTACTACTACTCTCTAAGGGAGATTGTTACCTAACTATAACTTCCCTCCTAGTGGCACTGACTCTATAATTATAGTCAGCTAGATTTTATCACAGTTCAGAGGGATTCCCACCGAAAAATTCGGCAGAGTCTCCCCTGTACCGGTGACCAAATCCACAATACATAAAAGATATACACAGCCACATGCGGCTGGATCACAATATTCTTCACAACCACGCATTAATAAATCATATTCTAATCAAAAACTAAACTAGCAATAAGAATTAAACTCAAAACTCTCAGAACAAAGCATAACAAGCTACAATGCACTTTAAACTCAAAACATAAACCCATGATTTCATAATGGAAATAAGAAAAATGAACTAGACATAGACTCTAAATGAATAAGTCTTGCTAGTCCCCTCTGGATCCCTCCATAGTTCAGCCACCACACACATCCATCATCACCACCACCCCGTCGCCTCCCTTCATATCTTAGCTTTTCCTTTATCTGCAGTAGGAGGAAAAAGAAAAGTATCTATAAGCGAAAACGCTTAGTAAGTACTAATCTATCTCACAAAACTCGAAATGCATAAATGAAATGCATAAGTGCTGAAACTGAAATAATAATAAAGCTATCTGCACGTGCTCATGGTATACAGAAAATGAACAGAATACAAATCATACTCAGTATCAAGCAGAATAACAAGAAACTAACAATGTAAACTTAGAATCAAAGAAAACTAACCATTCTTATTTATTCTAAGCTTGGAACTTATTTCATTTCTTGTATCCTTGTGTTAGAAATTAATCTTTTAATTTCTATCCTTTACTTTCTTCTTCTTTCTTTCTTAACTTTTCTTTTCTTTGGGCCCAGGCTTAGTACCATCTCATGCGCGTTCCCTAATAGGTTGGGGTTGCGAGCCACCAATCCTAAAAGAGCAGACCTCGGTCTACCAGTGCCAAGACCTCGGAAATGGTCACCTGGATTTGTTTAACGACAAGCTCTTGGATGTCGGGTACTAGCCTCTTGCTTTATTTACTTGTTATCTTTCTTATTCTGATATTAAAAATGCCCTGGCATTTAATTAAGCTTTAGTGTTCTTTTAATCCTAAACTACTTCCAGAAAAATGGTTTCAGGAATTCTAAAACATGGTAGTAGCATGGGAGTAAACTAATTCCAATCATACTGTAAATATAGGCAAAGAATGCTACTTTGGTGATTCCAATCATGCTGTAAATAAAGCAAAAAGGAAGCTAATTCTAGACTTTTTAGCATGCTGCAATAAAAGTGAAAGAATGCAACTTTATGCTTCTTATCATGTTGTAAAAACCCTAAATCCATTTGCTGGAATTTATGGCAGCAATTAGGCCTACACGAATACTACATTTAAGGCTGTAGGCATGCTAAAGAGACAACTATAAGCTGAAATTAAGGCTGTACAGTTTAACCAGGAGTTCGAAATAGAGTTTCTATGTAAGAAATGCCCAAAATCTACTTGGTATAAAGAGCTAACAACATAGGCAGAACATGCTATCAATTAACTGCATTAAGAAATTAACAGAATAAGCAAGAAGTGCTACAAGCTACACGGTATAAGGGAACTAATAGCACAAGACAGCTACATATCAAACCCTAAACCACAAGTACTCTTCACGCAGTGTGCCACGGCAACATAGAACAACAGAAAACCAATGCTAGCTTCCATGTAACCCGATTATGCCAACTAAAATACTAAGTTCAAGCCTGAAGAACAATCCCCATAGCCCTACTGGAACCTCTACATGAACTGTACCACTTGGAACTGCAATCTTCAAAACTGTAAATCACAATCTACAAACAAAAGCTTCTTAAAACCTGCTGTGCTTAGCAAAATCCAACCGAAATCCTTAAACGAATCAATAAGGAATCTGTTCACGCTCGGCAAGGAAAAGAAGGAAGCAAAAATCGCGGAGCTACTCCTACCACAGGTGAGTAGTACTTACCGCCGGTTCTTGGACTTACAACCGAAGAGAGGAAGAGATTCTAGGGTTTCGGCCGAAGCTTCT
Source organism: Zingiber officinale (assembly GCF_018446385.1). Taxonomy (NCBI): domain Eukaryota; kingdom Viridiplantae; phylum Streptophyta; class Magnoliopsida; order Zingiberales; family Zingiberaceae; genus Zingiber; species Zingiber officinale. Next base: position 102,922 of record NW_024589820.1, read on the forward strand.
CCTTTGTGCTTCCGAGCTCCTTCCGTCGGGATGACCACGCACGATGAAGCTTGGAGATTGGCCGGAAGAGTCCTTTCGCCGGCACCGAAGAGGAACCCTAGCGCCGTCGCCTCGATGTGTTTTTCGCCCGAGCCGCCGCTATCGCGCGAGAGAAGGCGGAGAAGAATTTAGAGAGAAGAAGTTAGGTTTTCTAAAATCCCAAAACTTATTTCCTTTTATAAGTAATCGGATATAACTCAACTATACTATAACCTTATTTAACTCTCTTTGAGATTAACATAAATCTCTTATCCCAGCTGGTCAAGCTGGTTTGGCTTGGTTTGGTCCGACCCGAGGTCGCGGGTTCGAACCTCTTCTCCAACATTTTTTGCTTAAACTTCTTTGGTTTTGTAACAATACTAAACGACCTCCAAAAATTACGAAAAAATACTCTAAAAATTCCTAAAAATCTCTAGAATATTTTAAAGGCATTTCCAAATATTTTTATGGCCCTTTAGAACTTGAAATGGGAAAAATTGGGTCGTTACAATCCCCCATACCTTATAAAAAGTTCGTCCTCGAACTTAGAATAGCTCTGGATACTTCTGTCTCATACTGTCCTCCCGCTCCCAAGTGATTTCCTCGTGCTTCTGGTTCTGCCAGACGACCTTCACTAGTGGTACTTCTTTATTTCTCAATTTCTTGACTGCTCTGTCTACTATCTGTGTAGGTCTGCTCTCATAACTAAGATCCTCTTGGATCTGCACTGACTGAGGCTGAATCACTTGGCTCGGGTTATGGAGACACTTCTTTAGCATAGAGACATGAAACACATTGTGTATTGCTGACAGGTCTTGTGGTAAGTCCAGCCTGTAAGCTACTTCCCCAATCCTCTCTATGATCAGGTAAGGTCCTACATAGCGAGGACTTAATTTGCCCTTCTTGCCAAATCTCATCACTCCCTTCATAGGAGCGACCTTGAGGAAAACTGAATCTCCTACTTGGAATTCCAATAGCCTACGGCGTGTGTCAGCATAACTCTTCTGTCTGCTCTGGGCAGTCTCAATTCTCTGTCTGATTTTCTGGATTGCTTGAGTAGTCTCGTCTATCACCTCTGTCTGAATGCCCAACTCTGCTTCCATCTCTTTTCTCTCTCCTGCTTCTTGCCAGCATATGGGTGATCTGCATTTCCTGCCATATAGTGCTTCATAAGGTGTCATCTTGATGGTGGCCTGATAGCTATTGTTGTAAGCGAATTCAGCTAAGCACAAATACTTGCACCAACTTCCTTTGAAATCTAGCGCACAAGCTCTGAGCATGTCTTCTAAAATCTGATTCACTCGCTCTGTCTGTCCATCAGTCTGTGGATGGAAAGCTGTGCTGAACTTGAGTTTGGTGCCTAGTGCATTCTGAATGCACTCCCAAAAGTGTGAGGTGAAGCGCCCATCTCTATCAGAAACGATAGATTTAGGAACTCCATGAAGTCTGACTACCTCTTTAACATATAGCTGGGCCAACTGCTCTATGGAGTGGGACACCTTGATGGCTAGGAAGTGAGCGGACTTGGTCAATCGGTCTACTATTACCCATATCGCATCATATCCACTGGTGGTTCTTGGAAGACCTGTTATGAAGTCCATGGAAATGTCTTCCCATTTCCATTCTGGTATTGGAAGAGGCTGGAGAACTCCTCCTGGTCTCTGGTGTTCTGCTTTGACTCTCTGGCATGTCAAGCAGGTACTGACATACTTAGCTACATCTCTTTTGAGTCCTGACCACCAAAACCTCTGTTTCACATCTTGGTACATCTTGGAAGAACCAGGATGCATGGAATATGGTGTACTGTGAGCTTCCTCTAAGATCTTCTTTCTCAGTTCCTCATCATTGGGCACGCAAATGCGACTCCCCTGATAAAGAATTCCGCTATCTGTCACTCTAAACTCTGAGTTGTCTTCTTTCTGTATCCCTTGCTTGATCTTCTGGATGTCCGGATCTTCACTTTGCTTTCTCTGTATCTCCACAAGCAGTGTAGACTCTAAGGTCAATGTAGAGAGCTGTCCTTCGATAATTTCAAGCCCAAAATCTGACAACTCCTTCTGCAGTGGCAGGGCTAGTGATGACAAAGACATCAGTGATGCACTAGATTTTCTGCTGAGTGCATCTGCCACTTTGTTAGCTTTGCCTGGGTGGTAGAGAATTTCACAGTCGTAATCTTTGACCAGTTCCAGCCACCTACGCTGTCTCATGTTCAAGTCCTTCTGAGTGAAGAAGTACTTAAGACTCTGATGATCTGTGAAAATTCTACACTGGACTCCATACAAATAATGTCGCCAGAGTTTAAGTGCAAAAACTACAGCTGCCAGCTCGAGATCATGAGTAGGGTAGTTCTTCTCATAGTCTTTGAGTTGTCTGGAAGCATAAGCTATGACCTTTCCTTCTTGCATGAGTACAGCTCCTAAACCCATCTTGGAAGCATCGCTGTAGATGTCGAAACTCTTGTCGCTCTGTGGAACAGTCAGAATGGGAGCACTGATCAGTCTCTTCTTTAGCTCTTGGAAGCTCTGCTCACATTTATCTGACCATTCGAATCTCTTGTTCTTTCTGGTGAGAGCTGTTAGTGGAGAGGCTATCCTGGAAAAATCCTCCACGAACTTCCTGTAGTACCCTGCTAAACCAAGGAAGCTTCTGATCTCTCTGACGTTCTTGGGTCTACTCCAGTTGTTGACCGCTTCCACTTTGGCTGGATCCACCTGAATGCCTTCCTTAGAAATTATGTGACCTAAAAACGCCACCTGATTTAACCAGAACTCGCACTTGGAGAATTTAGCATAAAGCTGCTTCTGCTGAAGAGTCTGCAGTACTATCCTCAGGTGCGTGTCATGCTCCTCTGGGGTCCTTGAATAGACCAGAATGTCATCGATGAATACAATGACAAATTTGTCAAGATATTCTCTGAACACTCTGTTTATTAGGTCCATGAAGACCGCAGGTGCATTGGTCACTCCAAATGGCATAACTACAAACTCGTAGTGTCCATATCTGGTTCTGAATGCCGTTCTGGGTATATCTCTTTCTTTCACTTTCAGCTGATGGTACCCAGAGCGCAAGTCTATCTTTGAGAACACCGTCGCTCCTCTTAACTGATCAAATAAGTCATCGATCCTGGGAAGGGGGTACTTGTTCTTGATTGTCACTTGATTCAAAGCTCTGTAGTCTATGCACATCCGCATTGTCCCATCTTTCTTCTTGACAAACAACACAGGAGCTCCCCAAGGTGAGTGACTAGGGCGAATGAAGCCTTTGTCCAGTAACTCCTGTAGTTGCTCTTGTAACTCCTTCAGCTCTGCTGGAGACATGCGATACGGAGCTTTCGAAATTGGACCGGTTCCAGGAACCAATTCAATCTCAAATTCCACCTCTCTGTTGGGAGGTAGTCCAGGTAGCTCTTCTGGAAATACTTCTGGATACTCACATACTACCCGGACCTCCTCCTGCTTGAGTCCCTTCTCCTCTTCTGCCTTTACTATGTATGCAAGAAAACCTGCACACCCTTTAGCTAACATCTGGTGTGCTGCTAGGGATGAGAGGAGCTTCTGGGTCTTCCTCCTTGGCACTCCGGTGAACTCAAAAGTTGACTCACCTTCTGGACTAAAAATTACTTTCTTTCTGCGGCAGTCCACTGAGGCACCATACTTGCTGAGGAAATCCATACCAAAAATGATATCGAAATCCTGCATGGCGAGGACTATTAGATTTACATATAGCTCTCGGTCTGCAATTCTAACCAGTACAGCTCGAAGCCACTGATTGGATTCCATGACTTCCCCAGAAGGTAGGGTTGTCAGGAACTTGGAGTTCATACTTTCTGTAGGTACCTGTAAACTACTGGCAAAAGGTATCGATACAAAAGAATGGGTCGCCCCAGTGTCAAATAGTACAGTAGCTATGTGCTGGAAAATAACTACTTGACCTGTTACGACCGTGGAGGCACTAGCAGCTTCTTCTTTGGTGAGGGAGAATACTCTGGCACCATCAAAGGCTGGAACTGGTGGGGCTTCTAACCTTCCTTGACTGATGTAGGGTCCCTCCAATGCCGCTCCCATGTGGTGCAACTGTGCAGGCTGGCCTCCATATTGCAATGGCTGTGGTTGAGGTGCTTTGAATTTGTTAGGACACTCTTTAGCCATGTGTCCCTCCTGACCACAGGAGTAACATCCAGTTTTACCCAAAAGGCAGGCTCCTGGGTGTGTTCTCCCACATTTGGGATAGGGAGGGAACTTGGTCTGCTTGTTTGCTGGTCCTCCCTTCTGGCCACCTCCTGTGTTCCACTGCTTCCTTTTACCTTTGCCCTTCCAGTTCTGCTTGCTTGGCTGTGACTTCTGGCTTCCTGCTGTCTTGTCCTCTGTCTTCACTGACTGATGTTGTGTTCGCTGTGCTTTGATGTTGTTCATGTAATGTTCAGCGATTAATGCTCTACTGATCAATTCTTCGCCAGTCTGGGGCCGATGAGCTCCACTGCTCACATTCAGTGCTATCTGTGGTCTCAGCATTCTGAGCATCAGCCTGACTCGCTCCTTCTCTGTACTCACTAGCTCTGGACAGAGACGAGCTAACCTGTTGAACTTCTTGGCTGCTTCCTCCACTGACAGGTCACCTTGCTTGAACTCTATAAACTCCTCGTAGTGCTTGTTGGTGATCTGCAGGTGAAAGAACTCTTCATAAAACTCTGACTGAAAATCAGCCCAGCTCATCTGATCAGCTGCTCTCTTGGTCTTTATCCTCTCCCACCACATACGAGCATCTCCAGACAGGCAGAAAGAGGCGCACTTGACCTTCTCGACTTCTGGCCAGTCAAGAAGCTCCATAGTGCTCTCTAGTGTTTTAAACCAAGCCTGGGCATCCCAGGGCTCAGTCGTGCCTGAGAAGCTCTCTGGTTTCAATTAAGCTTCTGGTCTCTGGGGTGCTGTGACGGTTCCCTGAGTAGCTGGTGGAGTCTCAGTTACCACTGGGGTCTCTGCAGCGACAACTGGAGGAGGGGGAGGAACTGCTTGCTGGTTTGCCATCAGATTGGCAATCACTTGCTGCTGCTCTGCTACTTGCCTCTGGAGCTGAGCAACCACTTCAGAAAGGTTGGGCTCAGTTGCTCTAGGCACTTCATTCTCTTGAGCTGGTTCCTCAGTGTGAGTAGCACGGGGACGTCCTCTTCTTGCCATCTAATTATGAAAGGTAAAGGCTTGATATCTTACTTTAACCCTTCTAATCATACTTAAATATGAATAAATAAAAGGGAAACTAAATCTTCTATCTTACTTTAGTACTAAAAAGGAAAGTACTCTATACTGCAGTAAAAATAAGGAAAGCAGAAATAAGAAAGGAATTTAAATACTTTCTTACTTGGAGACGGCAAGGATGATGCTGATGTGTGTGTGATGCTGGAGAATGGAACAGTGCTCTGATACCAACTGTACCAACCACCCTTTCTTACTACTACTCTCTAAGGGAGATTGTTACCTAACTATAACTTCCCTCCTAGTGGCACTGACTCTATAATTAGAGTCAGGTAGATTTTATCACAGTTCAGAGGGATTCCCACCGAAAAATTCGGCAGAGTCTCCCCTGTACCGGTGACCAAATCCACAATACATAAAAGATATACACAGCCACATGCGGCTGGATCACAATATTCTTCACAACCACGCATTAATAAATCATATTCTAATCAAAAACTAAACTAGCAATAAGAATTAAACTCAAAACTCTCAGAACAAAGCATAACAAGCTACAATGCACTTCAAACTCAAGCATAAACTCATGATTTCATAATGGAAATAAGGAAAATGAACTAGACATAAACTCTAAATGAATAAGTCTTGCTAGTCCCCTCTGGATCCCTCCATAGTTCAGCCACCACACACATCCATCATCACCACCACCCCGTCGCCTCCCTTCATATCTTAGCTTTTCCTTTATCTGCAGTAGGAGGAAAAAGAAAAGTATCTATAAGCGAAAACGCTTAGTAAGTACTAATCTATCTAACAAAACTCGAAATGCATAAATGAAATGCATAAGTGCTGAAACTGAAATAATAATAAAGCTATCTGCACGTGCTCATGGTATACAGAAAATGAACAGAATACAAATCATACTCAGTATCAAGCAGAATAACAAGAAACTAACAATGTAAACTTAGAATCAAAGAAAACTAACCATTCTTATTTATTCTAAGCTTGGAACTTATTTCATTTCTTGTATCCTTGTGTTAGAAATTAATCTTTTAATTTCTATCCTTTACTTTCTTCTTCTTTCTTTCTTAACTTTTCTTTTCTTTGGGCCCAGGCTTAGTACCATCTCATGCGCGTTCCCTAATAGGTTGGGGTTGCGAGCCACCAATCCTAAAAGAGCAGACCTCGGTCTACCAGTGCCAAGACCTCGGAAATGGTCACCTGGATTTGTTTAACGACAAGCTCTTGGATGTCGGGTACTAGTCTCTTGCTTTATTTACTTGTTATCTTTCTTATTCTGATATTAAAAATGCCCTTGCATTTAATTAAGCTTTAGTGTTCTTTTAATCCTAAACTACTTCCAGAAAAATGGTTTCAGGAATTCTAAAACATGGTAGTAGCATGGGAGTAAACTAATTCCAATCATACTGTAAATATAGGCAAAGAATGCTACTTTGGTGATTCCAATCATGCTGTAAATAAAGCAAAAAGGAAGCTAATTCTAGACTTTTTAGCATGCTGCAATAAAAGTGAAAGAATGCAACTTTATGCTTCTTATCATGTTGTAAAAACCCTAAATCCATTTGCTGGAATTTATGGCAGCAATTAGGCCTACACGAATACTACATTTAAGGCTGTAGGCATGCTAAAGAGACAACTATAAGCTGAAATTAAGGCTGTCCAGTTTAACCAGGAGTTCGAAATAGAGTTTCTATGTAAGAAATGCTCAAAATCTACTTGGTATAAAGAGCTAACAACATAGGCAGAACATGCTATCAATTAACTGCATTAAGAAATTAACAGAATAAGCAAGAAGTGCTACAAGCTACACGGTATAAGGGAACTAATAGCACAAGACAGCTACATATCAAACCCTAAACCACAAGTACTCTTCACGCAGTGTGCCACGGCAACATAGAACAACAGAAAACCAATGCTAGCTTCCATGTAACCCGATTATGCCAACTAAAATACTAAGTTCAAGCCTGAAGAACAATCCTCATAGCCCTACTGGAAACTCTACATGAACTGTACCACTTGGAACTGCAAACTTCAAAACTGTAAGTCACAATCTACAAACAAAAGCTTCTTAAAACCTGCTGTGCTTAGCAAAATCCAACCGAAATCCTTAAACGAATCAATAAGGAATCTGTTCACGCTCGGCAAGGAAAAGAAGGAAGCAAAAATCGCGGAGCTACTCCTACCACAGGTGAGTAGTACTTACCGCCGGTTCTTGGACTTACAACCGAAGAGAGGAAGAGATTCTAGGGTTTCGGCCGAAGCTTCTCCTTTGTGCTTCCGAGCTCCTTCCGTCGGGATGACCACGCACGATGAAGCTTGGAGATTGGCCGGAAGAGTCCTTTCGCCGGCACCGAAGAGGAACCCTAGCGCCGTCGCCTCGATGTGTTTTTCGCCCGAGCCGCCGCTGTCGCGCGAGAGAAGGCGAAGAAGAATTTAGAGAGAAGAAGTTAGGTTTTCTAAAATCCCAAAACTTATTTCCTTTTATAAGTAATCGGATATAACTCAACTATACTATAACCTTATTTAACTCTCTTTGAGATTAACATAAATCTCTTATCCCAGCTGGTCAAGCCGGTTTGGCTTGGTTTGGTCCGACCCGAGGTCGCGGGTTCGAACCTCTTCTCCAACATTTTTTGCTTAAACTTCTTTGGTTTTGTAACAATACTAAACGACCTCCAAAAATTACGAAAAAATACTCTAAAAATTCCTAAAAATCTCTAGAATATTTTAAAGGCATTTCCAAATATTTTTATAGCCCTTTAGAACTTGAAATGGGAAAAATTGGGTCGTTACAAGTAAGCATTCTTTGGATAAACTTCTGGGCTATGGTGAGTCACAAGGAACTCATTAAAGTAACCATGCCTTCGAGGTTTTCTAAATAGTCCTACTCATTGAGCTTAGTACTAAGCCTTGGTCTAACTAGTTAGGATCCATTTAAGGGTAGCTTCGGTCAGTTTCACTTGGCCAAATGCACTAGGTCGAAGCCATATCTTCCTAGACATGCGATGCCCAAGCTTCCCTAACGTACTATCATCCAAAAACTTCACCAGTACTGTGGTTCAAGTTAACCTTAGTCCGTTTTAATCTAACCTTAATTACCCTGCCGGGTAATCTACTCTTGTTTTACCCATTTCGGGTAGATTAGGTTCAGCTACCCTCCCGGGTAATTTAGTTAGGGGTGCCAGCGAGTCTGGATCCTCCATTTTGAGTTTTAATTTCAAATTTTGAATTTAATTTTAATTTGAATTTAATTTTAATTTTAATTTCGAATTTTGAATTTAATTTTAATTTGAATTTAATTTTGAATTTAATTTTAATTTTGAATTTAATTTTAATTTGAATTTAATTTTAATTTTATTTTAATTTTGAATTTAATTTTAATTTGAATTTAATTTTAATTTTAATTTAGAATTTTGAATTTAATTTTAATTTGAATTTAATTTTAATTTTAATTTCGAATTTTGAATTTAATTTTAATTTTAATTTGATTTTAATTTTAATTTCGAATTTTGAATTTAATTTTTATTTGAATTTAATTTTAATTTTAATTTTGAATTTTGAATTTAATTTTAATTTTAATTTTAATTTTGAATTTTGAATTTAATTTTAATTTTAATTTGATTTTAATTTTAATTTCAAATTTTGAATTTAATTTTAATTTTAATTTCAAATTTTGAATTTAATTTTAATTTGAATTTAATTTTAATTTTAATTTCGAATTTTGAATTTTAAATTTTTAGTTTGAATTTAATTTTAATTTCGAATTTTGAATTTTAAATTTTTGGGATTGTTTTTCTTCCTGCTCCCCCTGGATCATGGCCTCGATATGGTCTATCGAGGTAGTATATTTGATCCTTCGGAACCCAGTATTGGCCAAGTCCAACTTGATTGACCAAGTTAGACTTGGAGACCCATGCTTGGACTGATTTAACACTTTGTTTGTTTATTAATGATAAATAAGATCTATATTTACTTTTGTATCCCAGCCCAGTTCTGTTGTAGACGGCTCTTTGTGTCCCAAGAATCAAGTCCAAATTCTTGGAGCCCAAAGTAAACCGTTCTAAGGTATTTTCTAAATTTTTAACCTGACTTGTTAGACTTGAATTTTCTTTCTCAAGTTTTTGAACTTGAGTTGGTAATTCAGTCTGACTCTGGTCAGGTAAAGGTTTGGTGTTAGCCACTTCTTTAAGGACATTTACTTCCTTTAGAAGTGACTTAACTTTCAGGTTTGACTTAGCTAATTTGCGCAATAAATAGCTAACTAAAGTATTCAACCGGGAGATACTTACAGCGGGGTCTGGTCCTTCGGAAATGGATACGGATCCGTGGCTTTGCTCGGACTCGGCCTCAGACTCGCTCTCGCATCCGTATTCGACGACTTGGTCCCGGGCCATTAATGCAAGTAGACTCGTTTGTTCGAGCTCGTCGTCGTCGTCCTCCGATGAAGATTCGTCCCATGTTGCCTTAAGGACCTTTTTCCTTCTTTGCTTTTTGACCTCCTTCAGGTTAGGGCAGTTGGTCTTGATGTGCCCTTTTTGGTTACACCCGTAGCATGTAACTTCAAACTTCATCTTTGTATTTTGTGGGCCTTCCTTTGATTTTACTGCCTTCTTCAGATCTCTTTTGTCGAATCCTTTCGTCTTGTAGAGCTTCTTCACGAGGTTTACCAGTTCGGTTGTAATGTCACCTTCTTCATCGTCAGAGTCTGGTTCAGCTTCCGATGCTGGTTCGGTTCTCCGTCGTGGTCTCGGTTCCCGGGTTCGGCTTGTACCTGCAACCAACGCAATACCTTTCTCGGTAGGCTGTGCATTAGTCTGCTCATGAAGTTCAAATTCACTAAAAAGTTCATCTAGTTTTAAAGAGGATAAATCCTTGGAAACTTTGTAGGCATCTACCATTGATGCCCACAATGTATTCCTTGGAAACGAGTTTAAGGCATACCTTATTACGTCCCGATTTTCTATTTTCTGGCCAATTCCGTGAAGAGAGTTAAGGATGTCTTGTATTCTCGCGTGAAGAGAACTCGCCGTTTCGCCTTCCTGCATTTTTAGATTATATAATTTATTAAGTAAAAGATCTCTTTTACTTACCTTGGTGTCGTCAGTGCCTTCGTGGAGTTCGATAAGCTTTTCCCAGAGCTCCTTTGCAGAGGAGAACGGGCCAACTCTGTTGAGTTCTTCCTTGGTAAGACCACACTGGAGGGTGCAGGTAGCTTTGGCGTCGGCTTCAACCTTTTTTATTAAAGAAGCGTCCCACTTCTCGCAGGGTGTAGTTTTGCCGTCGTCATCGATTGGCAGTTTCAGTCCCGTCTTTATGATCATCCACGTTTCGAATTGTATCTTTAGATACGTTTCCATTCTTCCCTTCCAGTAGCCAAAATCCTCTCCGGAGAATAGCGGGGGACGTACAGTGCTGAAACCCTCTTGTTGGGCCATTTATAATATGTAACAAAAGAAAACAACAAAATATGTTCCAAGACTGAGTCTTGGATTAGTAGTGCTGGAATAAAGAATAATAAAGACGAACTCGAGTGGTGTTGCACCTACTTCGAGCAAAAGTCGATTCGAGGGAAACAAAAAAATTAGAATATAGCTATAAGGCTAAATTCTAATTCGACTCCGAAAACAAAAAAAACTGCGAAAAATTTGTTTTGAAAGGTGGTTGCACCAATTCAAAACGACCCCGCTCTGATACCAATTGTTGGATCGAGACGCGCTAGAGGGGGGGTGAATAGCGCTCGCGGCTATCGATTATCGGAATCGTAAAAAACTATTCGGAGTAAAATACGCAGCGGAAAATGTAAAACACAAACACAAAGACACGGGGTTTACTTCGTTCGGAGCCTGTGACGACTCCTACTCGAAGGCCCGCGATCCTTGATCGCTTTCCGTGGGCAACAACTAATAGCTCGAAAAGAGTACAAGTATAACAATTACGTATAATAAAAAGTACAATTATACCGACGACAATATCATAATCTGAAGATTTCGGAGCTCCGGGTCGTCTGTGTTTCGTAGCAGCACTTCGGGAATGTCTCGTGAGCAGCTTGTAGCAGAAAGATTGCTTGGAAGTTGTTCTTAAGAGCTGCTGGTCGAGACCCCTTATAAAGAGGGTTCAAGGCGCCTTACACTGTTCATCAAGGCGCCTTGAACGAGCCGAGTCACCCGCGTGGATCAGCACTGACCTGGTCGAACTCTATCTGGTTCAAGGCGCCTTCAGCCTATCCAAGGCGCCTTCAACCTCCGGTCCAAGGCGCCTTGAACTCCATTCAAGGCGCCTCCAGTCTGCTGCGCTGGCCTTTTCCTGGCTTGCACCCGAGGCGCCTCCAAGCTCCATGGAGGCGCCTCGGACACTGTTCATCCGAGTTGTAACTTGCTCCTTTGTTCCTGCAAAATGTGTTAGTCCCAAAACACATACCCTGCAAAACAAAGTTAGCACAATACATATGATAAATAAAGTATAGACAGTCTCCGGACTGTCCGAGTCTGACTTCGGGTTCCGTCCGGAACCCCTAGGTCGACTCGACGCCTACTGTTCCCTCTACGGGGAACGCGTCCTCACCAACTCCACTCAGGAGATTTACCTGTTGCCAGTACGATCCTCCAGATCGACTGGACTTTTGCTCGGCACTCGATGCTTCCGGACTTCTGCTGAACATCCGCTTCACCGGCCAGTTCAGACTTTCACCTGGTTCGCGACACCAGGACTTTTCACCTAGGGTTACCACCCCCTAGGACTTTTGCCTGAAGCCATCGACCTGCCAAGACTTTCCGCATAGGGTTACCACCCCCTATGACCTAGGGTTACCACCCCCTAGGGTTTTACCTTGCTTAACCACAGTTAGGACTTTCCTGAAACACTCAGCAAAAGCTGTCAGACAACAAAGCACCTTAACTTTGAATCCTTTGCCATTATCAAAACTTAGGTTCGATCGTCGGATGCTTCCCGCACCAACAATCTCCCCCTTTTTGATTATGGCAGCACGTAATTCAAAGTTAAGAAAAACAACATTTGTAATAACTGCATAAAGTTAACCAAGCTTAAGTAAATAAACTTCAAATGCAATAACAGTTAAGCTGGAAACTTTTTACCTTGGTAATATTAGACTCCCCCTTAATAAAAGCCCTCCTTTTATTAAATATTTTGAATTTTCCTTTAACTTTAATTTACCTACTCTCCCCCTTTGCCATATATCAAAAATAAACCAGTTTGAAAGTAGATTTGTATTTTTCTGAAGGAAAATTTTCAAGGATAAAAATAACTTTTCTGCTTAGCAAAACGACTTAGCTTTTGGAGTTTGCCAAATTTGAAAATACTTAGCTATATATATTCAGCTTCGAAATGATTTGTATTGAAAAAGTATTTTGCCAAATAGCTAAGTTTAGAGTACAATCTAACAAAGTCTAGTTAAAATAGTCTTTAAAATTAACTAGGTTTGAAAATATGAGTATTTGAATTTTCAATAAGAGGATTTGCTTAGAAGTTATAAAATATGAGGTCACTTTAAAAACTTAAAAACGTTATAAAAAGTTGACTAGATTTGAAAATATTTGAATACTCAATTACATGGACAAGTTTTGAAGAACTGTAATTAAGTTTTGAATACGTATTTTGAAGAAACATTGATATTAAGGAAAAATATTTAGTTTTAGGACACAGGGAGTAGCAGTAGTTTGTTTTCTAGTCCAAGCATGAGTCAAATTAAATTACTGAGTTTAATTTGATTAAGTATCAGAGCCTTAAAATAATCAGGTAAAGTAATTTGATTAGAACCTTAATGTACAATCAAAAAAAATTGAAGCACACTTTTCCAATTGTCTAACTTTTAGCTACTTGCTAATTGCCTAGAGGGCAGTAGCTTTCACATGGTTAGTCAAATTAAGTCCATTTGGTCCAGTTAGAGTTGACTAGAGCTGGAAGACTTGACTTGATTATTATTTATGATGTCTTTAACGCCCAGACTCATATCGATGCACAAATATAAGCATTTCTGAGTCCAGGCTGTACCCTATGCATCTCACGCCATTCTAAGTTTGTCAAACACAAGCAAGGTATACCTAGGTGATTGTGAGATGCTCTGGCTTTAATCTAGGGGTACATGATATCTAGGGGAAAACCTAAGCTAAATCCAAATTTTAGAAATCTAACAAAATGGAGTTATTTCCTAGAATTTAAAAAGCAAATGATAACCAATTTTTAAAAAAACTTTGTCTCTTCTACCCAACACATTCCTATTTGTCTTCTAAGTGAGCTGAACTCAAGTTCAGGTAAGGGTTTTGTGAAGATGTCAGCTAGATTTGACTTTGACTCAACATAGTTGAGTATAATATCACCCTTAGCTACATGATCCCTTACAAAATGGTGCTTCACTTCTATATGTTTAGTCCTTGAGTGATGAATTGGGTTTTTTTGTCAAATTTATGGAACTTATATTATCAATTGAGATTTTTGTGTTATGATAGTTCAGTTGATAGTCTTTAAGAGTGTGCATCATCCAAAGCAATTGGGATGTGCATTCACCTAAGGCTATATATTCTGCTTCAGTGGTAGATAAAGCAACACAATGTTGCTTTCTACTTGACCAACTTACTAGGCATTGTCCTAGAATTTGACAACTACCACTTGTGCTTTTTCTATCTAACTTGCATCCGGCGTAATCCGAGTCAGAATAGCCAAGAAGATCAAAGGTGCAAGTTCTAGGGTACCAGAGTCCTATATTTAGAGTACCTTTAATGTACCTAAGTATTCTTTTAACATAGGTTAAATGTGACTCTTTTGCAGAAGATTGGTATCTTGCGCACATACCAACTGCAAATAATATGTCGGGTCGGCTTGCAGTTAGGTAAAGCAAGCTTCCTATGGCACTTCTATAGTACTTTGGATCTACTGGTTTTCCTTTAGGGTCAGAGTCTATGTTAATGTTGGTTGCCATTGGAGTATTTATTATTTTTGAATTTTCCATGCAGAATTTTTTAATTAATTCCTTTGCATATTTAGTTTGATAAATGTATATTCCATCTTTAGTTTGTTTTATTTGTAAGCCTAAGAAGAAATTAAGTTCACCAACCATACTCATTTCAAATTCATTTTCCATTAATTTAATAAATTCTTTTAAAAATTTAGAGTTATTTGATCCAAAAATTATATCATCAACATAGATTTGAGCTATGAAGATGTCTTTTTCTACAGTTTTTACAAATAGAGTTGGATCTATTTGACCTTGGTTGAAACCTTTGGATATTAAGTGATTTGATAATCGTTCATACCATGCCCTAGGGGCTTGTTTAAGTCCGTACAAGGCCTTTTTTAACTTATATACATGATTAGGATATCCTAAGTCCTCAAATCCTGGGGGTTGGCTTACATATACTTCCTCCTTAATAAATCCATTTAAGAATGCTGACTTGACATCCATTTGGTATAGTTTAAATCCTTTGTTTGCTGCATAGGCTAACAACATTCTAATGGATTCGAGTCTAGCTACTGGGGCATAGGTTTCATCATAGTCCAAACCTTCAACTTGGCTAAATCCTTTAGCTACAAGCCTAGCCTTATTTCTAATTATTTCGCCTTGATCATCTAGCTTGTTTCTAAATACCCATTTTGTATCGATTATTGATTTATTTGAGGGTTTAGATACAAGTTCCCAGACTTGATTTCTCTCAAATTGGGCTAACTCTTCCTGCATAGCTATGATCCAGTCCGGGTCAGGTAGTGCTTCTTCTATTGTTTTTGGTTCAATTTTAGAAATTAGGGCAATCTGACTGTGGATTCTATAGGAGGATCTAGTTCTGACTCCTAGATTTGGATCACCCAAAATTTGATCAGATGGGTGAGAGGTACTGGCCCTAGTTGGTCTTATAAGTGGGTCAGGGGCTGGTTCCTCTGGTTTATTAAGATTTGGTTGACTTTCATCATCTTCTATATTTCTTGGATCAATATCAACATTCTCATTTATATTTGGTAGATTATTTTCTTCATCAAATATTATATTAGTTGTTTCTTCAACTTTTAGGGTGTTTTGATTGTAGACTCTATAGGCTCGACTGTTTGAGGAGTATCCTAAAAATATTCCTTTGTTAGATTTGGGTGTGAATTTTCTTAAATAATCTTTAGTATTTAAAATGTGAACTTTACATCCAAATACTTTTAAATAATTTAAGTTAGGAATTTTATTATAATATAGTTCATAAGGGGTTTTCTTGTGAAATTTGTTGATCAAGATTCGATTTTGAATATGATTTGCAGTATTAATTACTTCTGCCCAAAATTGGTGATTTAAATTATATTCATTTAACATGGTTCTAGCGGCTTCTTGTAGAGTTCTATTTTTACGTTCCACCAGACCATTTTGTTGGGGGGTTCTAGGACATGAAAATTCATGTTGATATCCATTTATTTTACAAAATTGGGTAAATTTATGATTTTCAAATTCCCCTCCATGATCACTTCTAATTCTTTTAATTTTAGTATCTTTTTCATTTTCTATTAATTTACAAAAGTTACTAAATATTTCATAGGTTTCATCTTTAGTTTTTAGGAATTTTACCCATGAAAATCTAGAGTAGTCATCAATTATTACTAAGCAATACTGGTTCTTGCTTAGTGATTTCGCTCCATGTGAATCAAATAAGTCAAGGTGAAGGAGCTCAAGTAAGGAGTTGGTTCTTTCAAGATTTGTTGATTTGTGTGTTGACTTAGTTTGTTTTCCCTGTTGACAAGCATTACAGATAGAATTTTCAATGAATTTTAGTTTTGGTAAACCTTTAACTAGACCATTATGACTCATTTTTGAAATGAGTCTAGTGTGAGTGTGACACAATCTTCTGTGCCACAAATCAGTTTCCTCTTCTTGTGTTAGAAAACACTTTGTTGAGGATGTCGGTAGATTAATTGAATACATATTATTTATCCTAAGTCCCTTAAGTAAGATTTCAGGATTTTCAATGTTTTTAACTAAACACCTGGTTTTGTCAAAAGTTACTAAGTATCCGCTATCACACAATTGACTTATACTTAGTAAATTAAACTTGAAATTTTCAACTAAAAGGACTTTTCGAATAATAAAATCGGAGTTGAGTTCGATATTACCTCTTCCGATTACCTTAAGTTGACCTTCGTTACCGAATGCAACTGATCCTAAGTTCTTGTACGTGAGTTTAGTAAACTTCAATTTATCTCCAGTCATGTGTCTGGAGCAGCCACTATCCAACATCCATTGATCCAATTCCTACATAGGAAGTGGTTGAATTGTTTTAATGGATTTCACGATAGTTAAATTGAAGTAAACTTGTTAGAGATAAATTGTGAAAGAGATTTGAGATTGAGTTTTAAAATTGATTTTGAAATTGAGTTTTAAAATTGATTTTGAAATTGAGTTTTAAAAATTTTTTTTAAAATTGAGTTTTAAAATTGAGTTTTAAAATTAAGTTTTAAAATAATTTTGAAATTAAGTTTTAAAATTGAGTTTTAAAAATAAAGTTTTAAAATAATTTTGAAATTAAGTTTTAAAATTGAGTTTTAAAATTAAGTTTTAAAATTGATTTTTAAAAATAATTTTGAAATTAAGTTTTAAAATTGATTTTGAAATAAAGTTTTAAAATTAATTTTTAAAATTAAGTTTTAAAATTTATTTTTAAAATTGAGTTTTAAAATTGATTTTGAAATTGAGTTTTTAAAATAATTTTGAAATTTAAGTTTTTAAAATAATTTTGAAATTTAGTTTTTAAAATAATTTTGAAATTTAAGTTATTAAAATAATTTTGAAATTTAAGTTTAAAATAATTTTGAAATTTAGTTTTTAAAAAAATAATTTTGAAATTTAGTTTTTAAAAAAATAATTTTGAAATTTAAAAATAATTTTGAAATTAAGTTTTTAAAATAATTTTGAAATTGAGTTTTTTAAAATAATTTTGAAATTTAGTTTTTAAAAAAAATAATTTTGAAATTTAGTTTTTAAAATAATTTTGAAATTTAGTTTTTAAAATAATTTTGAAATTTAAGTTATTAAAATAATTTAGAAATTTAAGTTATTAAAATAATTTTGAAATTTAGTTTTTAAAATAATTTTGAAATTTAGTTTTTTAAAATAATTTTGAAATTTAGTTTTTTAAAATAATTTTGAGATTGAGTTTTTTTAAAATAATTTTGAAATTTAGTTTTTAAAAAAATAATTTTGAAATTTAGTTTTTAAAAAAATAATTTTGAAATTTAGTTTTTAAAAAAATAATTTTGAAATTTAGTTTTTAAAAAAATAATTTTGAAATTTAGTTTTTAAAATAATTTTGAAATTTAAGTTTAAAATAATTTTGAAATTTAGTTTTTAAAATAATTTTGAAATTGAATAATTTTGAACTTTAAGTTTTATTACTTAGTCATCTCACCCGATCTAAATTTTCAATCAGGGAATCCTATGATTGATGTGAGATGATTTATTGTTGAATTCAGGAGTTTAGTTTAACTTTGTGTTAGATTCAGGTTTGGCTTTGGGTTCAACAAGTAAGTATTCTTTGGATAAACTTCTGGGCTATGGTGAGTCACAAGGAACTCATTAAAGTAACCATGCCTTCGAGGTTTTCCAAATAGTCCTACCCATTGAGCTTAGTACTAAGCCTTGGTCTAACTAGTTAGGATCCATTTAAGGGTAGCTTCGGTCAGTTTCACTTGGACAAATGCACCAGGTCAAAGCAAAAATCCACTGGCAGGGGTTGAAAGGCCTTGTGACGAACGGGAAGGCCAAGGGTCGTCGGTCGACGACATGAGAGGTCGCCAAATGGGCCGACGACAAAAGGGCCGACGGTCGACGACCCGAGGGTCGCCAAATGGGCCGCCAAATGGGCCAAGAGGGCCGGGTCGTTACAATATCCTGGTAACCAAGTGAGATGATCTCACTTGGTTACCAGGATTCATAAATTCTAATACTTAAGCCTGGAGGTTTAGAGTTCGAATCCTGGGGGAGGCAAAAATCCACTTACCAGGGGTGGAAAATCCTAGTGAGTAACGGCACGGCCAAGGGTCGTCGGTCGACGACATGAGAGGTCGCCAAATGGGCCGACGACAAAAGGGCCGACGGTCGACGACCCGAGGGTCGCCAAATGGGCCGCCAAATGGGCCAAGAGGGCCGGGTCGTTACACACTAGGTCGAAGCCATATCTTCCTAGACATGCGATGCCCAAGCTTCCCTAACGTACTATCATCCAAAAACTTCACCAGTACTGTGGTTCAAGTTAACCTTAGTCCGTTTTAATCTAACCTTAATTACCCTGCCGGGTAATCTACTCTTGTTTTACCCATATCGGGTAGATTAGGTTCAGCTACCCTCCCGGGTAATTTAGTTGGGGGTGCCAGCGAGTCTGGATCCTCCATTTTGAGTTTTAATTTCAAATTTTGAATTTAATTTTAATTTGAATTTAATTTTAATTTTAATTTTGAATTTTGAATTTAATTTGAATTTGAATTTAATTTTAATTTTAATTTCGAATTTTGAATTTAATTTTAATTTTAATTTGATTTTAATTTTAATTTCGAATTTTGAATTTAATTTGAATTTGAATTTAATTTTAATTTTAATTTCAAATTTTGAATTTAATTTTAATTTGAATTTAATTTTAATTTTAATTTCGAATTTTGAATTTAATTTTAATTTTAATTTGATTTCAATTTTAATTTCAAATTTTGAATTTAATTTTAATTTTAATTTCGAATTTTGAATTTAATTTTAATTTGAATTTTGAATTTTGAATTTTAAATTTTTAGTTTGAATTTAATTTTAATTTCGAATTTTGAATTTTAAATTTTTGGGATTGTTTTTCTTCCTGCTCCCCCTGGATCATGGCCTCGATATGGTCTATCGAGGTAGTATATTTGATCCTTGGGAACCCAGTATTGGCCAAGTCCAACTTGATTGACCAAGTTAGACTTGGAGACCCATGCTTGGACTGATTTAACACTTTGTTTGTTTATTAATGATAAATAAGATCTATATTTACTTTTGTATCCCAGCCCAGTTCTGTTGTAGACGGCTCTTTGTGTCCCAAGAATCAAGTCCAAATTCTTGGAGCCCAAAGTAAACCGTTCTAAGGTATTTTCTAAATTTTTAACCTGATTTGTTAGACTTGAATTTTCTTTCTCAAGTTTTTGAACTTGAGTTGGTAATTCAGTCTGACTCTGGTCAGGTAAAGGTTTGGTGTTAGCCACTTCTTTAAGGACACTTACTTCCTTTAGAAGTGACTTAACTTTCAGGTTTGACTTAGCTAATTTGCGCAATAAATAGCTAACTAAAGTATTCAACCGGGAGATACTTACAGCGGGGTCTGGTCCTTCGGAAACGGATACGGATCCGTGGCTTTGCTCGGACTCAGCCTCAGACTCGCTCTCGCATCCGTATTCGACGACTTGGTCCCGGGCCATTAATGCAAGTAGACTCGTTTGTTCGAGCTCGTCGTCGTCGTCCTCCGATGAAGATTCGTCCCATGTTGCCTTAAGGACATTTTTCCTTCTTTGCTTTTTGACCTCCTTCAGGTTAGGGCAGTTGGATTTGATGTGCCCTTTTTGGTTACACCCGTAGCATGTAACTTCAAACTTCATCTTTGTATTTTGTGGGCCTTCCTTTGATTTTACTGCCTTCTTCAGATCTCTTTTGTCGAATCCTTTCGTCTTGTAGAGCTTCTTCACGAGGTTTACCAGCTCGGTTGTAATGTCACCTTCTTCATCGTCAGAGTCTGGTTCAGCTTCCGATGCTGGTTCGGTTCTCCGTCGTGGTCTCGGTTCCCGGGTTCGGCTTGTACCTGCAACCAACGCAATACCTTTCTCGGTAGGCTGTGCATTAGTCTGCTCATGAAGTTCAAATTCACTAAAAAGTTCATCTAGTTTTAAAGAGGATAAATCCTTGGAAACTTTGTAGGCATCTACCATTGATGCCCACAATGTATTCCTTGGAAACGAGTTTAGGGCATACCTTATTACGTCCCGATTTTCTATCTTCTGGCCAATTCCGTGAAGAGAGTTAAGGATGTCTTGTATTCTCGCGTGAAGAGAACTCGCCGTTTCGCCTTCCTGCATTTTTAGATTATATAATTTATTAAGTAAAAGATCTCTTTTACTTACCTTGGTGTCGTCAGTGCCTTCGTGGAGTTCGATAAGCTTTTCCCAGAGCTCCTTTGCAGAGGAGAACGGGCCAACTCTGTTGAGTTCTTCCTTGGTAAGACCACACTGGAGGGTGCAGGTAGCTTTGGCGTCGGCTTCAACCTTTTTTATTAAAGAAGCGTCCCACTTCTCGCAGGGTGTAGTTTTGCCGTCGTCATCGATTGGCAGTTTCAGTCCCGTCTTTATGATCATCCACGTTTCGAATTGTATCTTTAGATACGTTTCCATTCTTCCCTTCCAGTAGCCAAAATCCTCTCCGGAGAATAGCGGGGGACGTACAGTGCTGAAACCCTCTTGTTGGGCCATTTATAATATGTAACAAAAGAAAACAACAAAATATGTTCCAAGACTGAGTCTTGGATTAGTAGTGCTGGAATAAAGAATAATAAAGACGAACTCGAGTGGTGTTGCACCTACTTCGAGCAAAAGTCGATTCGAGGGAAACAGAAATTAGAATATAGCTATAAGGCTAAATTCTAATTCGACTCCGAAAACAAAAAAAACTGCGAAAAATTTGTTTTGAAAGGTGGTTGCACCAATTCAAAACGACCCCGCTCTGATACCAATTGTTGGATCGAGACGCGCTAGAGGGGGGGTGAATAGCGCTCGCGGCTATCGATTATCGGAATCGTAAAAAACTATTCGGAGTAAAATACGCAGCGGAAAATGTAAAACACAAACACAAAGACACGGTCGTTTACTTCGTTCGGAGCCTGTGACGACTCCTACTCGAAGGCCCGCGATCCTTGATCGCTTTCCGTGGGCAACAACTAATAGCTCGAAAAGAGTACAAGTATAACAATTACGTATAATAAAAAGTACAATTATACCGACGACAATATCGTAATCTGAAGATTTCGGAGCTCCGGGTCGTCGGTGTTTCGTAGCAGCACTTCGGGAATGTCTCGTGAGCAGCTTGTAGCAGAAAGATTGCTTGGAAGTTGTTCTTAAGAGCTGCTGGTCGAGACCCCTTATAAAGAGGGTTCAAGGCGCCTTACACTGTTCATCAAGGCGCCTTGAACGAGCCGAGTCACCCGCGTGGATCAGCACTGACCTGGTCGAACTCTATCTGGTTCAAGGCGCCTTCAGCCTATCCAAGGCGCCTTCAACCTCCGGTCCAAGGCGCCTTGAACTCCATTCAAGGCGCCTCCAGTCTGCTGCGCTGGCCTTTTCCTGGCTCGCACCCGAGGCGCCTCCAAGCTCCATGGAGGCGCCTCGGACACTGTTCATCCGAGTTGTAACTTGCTCCTTTGTTCCTGCAAAATGTGTTAGTCCCAAAACACATACCCTGCAAAACAAAGTTAGCACAGTACATATGATAAATAAAGTATAGACAGTCTCCGGACTGTCCGAGTCTGACTTCGGGTTCCGTCCGGAACCCCTATGTCGACTCGACGCCTACTGTTCCCTCTACGGGGAACGCGTCCTCACCTACTCCACTCAGGAGATTTACCTGTTGCCAGTACGATCCTTCAGATCGACTGGACTTTTGCTCGGCACTCGATGCTTCCGGACTTTCTGCTGAACATCCGCTTCACCGGCCAGTTCAGACTTTCACCTGGTTCACGACACCAGGACTTTTCACCTAGGGTTACCACCCCCTAGGACTTTTGCCTGAAGCCATCGACCTGCCAAGACTTTCCGCATAGGGTTACCACCTCCTATGACCTAGGGTTACCACCCCCTAGGGTTTTACCTTGCCTAACCACAGTTAGGACTTTCCTGAAACACTCAGCAAAAGCTGTCAGACAACAAAACACCTTAACTTTGAATCCTTTGCCATTATCAAAACTTAGGTTCGATCGTCGGATGCTTCCCGCACCAACACACGGCCCCATGACACGGCAGTGTGAGATTCACACGGCCATGTCCAGTTCCTTCTCTGCCAAAGCTGCACGGCCGTGTGACTCACACGGCCTAGCTCTCTTCTCTTTAAAGCAACCAAGCATGGCCATGTAGATCGACACGGCCAGGACCCTTCTGTTCTCTGGAAATGCTACACTGCCGTGTGGTGCACACGGCCACCACCTGCTTGGCCTCTGGAAACCTCACACGGCCGTGTGGTGCACACAGCCACCACCTGCTTGGCCTCTGGAAACCTCACACGGCCGTGTAGATCTACACGGGCATGTAAAGCATCTGCTCTAATTTCTTTAAATCAAGACACGGCCGTGTGAGATTCGCACGGCCATGTCCTCTTCCCTTCCTGTTGAAACTACACGGCCGTGTGTGGTACACAGCTTGATGCTCTCTCCCTTCAATTCCTTCCAAGCTTGCCCGAGGACGCATAATCTTCACCAATTTCGACTCCTGTGTACAGAAAATGCACAAAAAGAAGATCTCCGAACCAAAAGAGTAAATATGCTAAAATGAAAGCTGGAAGTATAAAAATGCATAGATCAAGCATGCTCAAAGTATGTAAATGTGCGTAAAAACATGCATAAAAGAGTATATAATCTACTCACATCACACCCCCAGACTTAAACCTTTGCTTGTCCTCAAGCAAAATGCTACAGTCTAAATTCATATGTTCTACAACACATTCATAAAACCTAGTGCACTTTCCTAACTCTATCAAAAAATTTTCATTAACAAGCGTGATCATGAAAACAAGTAAAGTATGGTTCAAGCATAAGAATCTTGTGCACAGTGTAAAAGTAACTCAACACCCTTCAAGTTTCAATCCATGTCCTAGTCAAGTCGTCATCAAATTTGAATTCCTAGTGTTTCCAGTGAAAGACAAGTAACCAGTGATAGGCACTTACTCACCATTCACTTGGTTCATATTTCTCAACTAACCCAAGGTCTCAAAGGTGTGCTCAATCTCAAGGGAAGCTAAGCAGTCATTTCCCCAGTAACCTAACTCGGTCTCAAAGGGGTGACTTGCTAGATTCCACTCATGACAACTGTTTTTTATATCCCTTATTTATTTATTTATTTTTTATTTTTTTATAAGTGTTTGCATTGTGCAAAACTTATTCACAAATGTACTTTTAGCACACATGTTGGGATATTTTGATTTTTCCAAATGAGCTTTAATGATTTGAGCCTCATCCAGTAACCAAAATGAAAGTTGAGAAATCACCATGGAAACCAAGTACTAAGCAAACAAGATGAATCATGACTATTTCAATGACATCAACTATTCAAGCATCAAGCACAAGTGTAGTGAAGATAAAATCCTTAAGGTTGAACCAAAACTAAAACTCATCACCATAAGATTCTTAGCTTATTAATGCTTCCCAAGATAGAAAAAAGAACTACACAAAGTTTACTACTAGCATCATTCGAACATCATGAATCAAGACAATAATCGTGCTAACATTTCACTTGAATCCAAGAAAGCATATAAGTGAAGATTTGATGTTCTCAAAATTGCCATGATTATTTCAAAAACAAGCAAAATAAAGCAACAAGCAATGAAAATAAGAACCAACATGAAAAACTAACAAAAACTAAAAACTGAAAACCAAACTAAACAGTACATGACATCCCCCCAGACTTAAACTTTTCATCGTCCCGATGAAATCAATATGGTGGAGGAGGTGGAAAATTAGGAAAATCAGGGAAGAAAAATGCAAAATCTTTAACAAACCATTTAACTTCGTTTCTGAAAAAATTATGATACTCAAACAATTTATCAATATCATCCTGCACAAATCTCATAAAACCTCTAAGATCTTCATGAAATTCCATTTTAGCCTTATAAGCATTCATCATTTTAGAAATCTTATCACACAATTCTCTTTCACTCTTAAAACAAATCATTTTCATTGCTAAACATGAATTCAAATCCAATGTACAAGAACTCTCCACCACCTCTAATTCACTCAAATCACATCCTAATACTAAGGCCAATTGAGTAAGTAATCCCCCCAAAATAATAGGTGTGGTAGAATTCGATTTCCCTAATTTTTCCAAATGTTTAAGAAAGAAATAACCAGAATTAATTTGAACATTTTCACCATTGCCCACAAACAATACAAATCTACAAGTCTTACCGACCCTCTTTGTCCTCCCTTCCAAATATAGTGTTTTTCATGAATAAGTAAGCATATTTAAAATGGGATTGATAATTTGGAAAACTCTAGAATTATGAGGATCAAATAGCGGTTGTTTAGAAATTTGTTGCCAAAACGTGAATTCTCAAATTGGGGCAAAATCATACACAAATCATTCTTTGGCAAATCATAACAAGTATTAAAATCTCCCAACGTCCATTCATAACTTTCATTAAACAAACGAAATTTAAACTTCCCCCCACCTTGAACATTATCAACCTCTATTGAGCTTAAGAATTCAAAAACAATTCTAGGATAAGTAGGATATTTCATGTTCACTAAACCACTCCATCCTATCCTTTCAAATAACCAAACTAAATCATCCTTAAACCCCAAAGTTTCTAAAGTTTCAACATCAAGAAACCTAGTGCCTAAAAGAGGTCGTTTACATAAAGAAGAATATCTATACCGTTGCTCATCACTAGAGAAAACAATACCAAAGTCATTAGAAATACCTTTAAAGCAAACATTCCTCTCCTTTCTTGCAACCACCTTCTCCTTCCCTTTTCTTGTGGCCGAAATCTCCTCAATCACGTTTTCCATGGAAGAAAATCAAATCTCCTTAAGAAGAATGAGAAAGAAAAATTAGAAGAAGTAGTTTAAACCTTTAGAAATGGGAAAATAGGAAAGAGGAACGAGCGGCGGTACACGGCCGTGTACCGCCCACACCCCGTGCCCTAATTCCCTAAAAGGATGTGGATCAGGCCGTGTGATATCACACGACCATATTCATTTCTCATCGCACGGCCGTGTCCGTGACACGGCCTTCTTCTCTTTCTTCTCCGGATTCTAGACACGGGCCGTGTCTGGGACACGACCTAAACCTCTTCCTTCTCTGATTTCTTCACACGGCCGTGTCTGGGACACGACCTAAACCTTTTTCTCCTCGGGAGATCCTACACGGCCGTGTCTGGATGACACGACCCAAGCACTTCCCTTCTCTGCAACCTTTGCCTGGCCGTGTATAGCACACGGCCGGGCTCTGTTTTGCACCTAACCTGAAAACAAAATTAAAAACAAGTAAAAACCAACAAAATGAATTTATACTAGCTAAAAGAATTCAATCTGGAGGGCGAGGTTCAGAAAAATACAACCTTTGTACCTCTTCTATTTTCGTACCATGAATATATTTTTTCAAACGTTGACCATTTACCTTAATTATCCCAAAATCTTTGTTCCAAATATCTACAGCTCCAAAAGGATAAACCTTCTTTACCTCATATGGACCCGTCCACCTTGACTTAAGCTTCCCAGGAAAAAGTTTTAATTTTGAATTGAACAACAAAACCAAATCTCCTACATTAAAGTCTTTACGAAGAATGTGCTGATCGTGCCATTTCTTCGTCCTTTCTTTGTAAGATTTAGCATGCTCATATGCATCCATCCTTAATTCATCAAGTTCGTTCAACTGAAGCTTCCTTTTCTCCCCTGCTTCCTTTAAATCCATATTCAAATTTGCAATTGCCCAATAAGCCTTATGTTCTAGTTCAACTGGAAGATGGCAAGGCTTACCATAAACTAATCGAAATGGGGTCATCCCAATAGGAGTTTTATAAGCAGTTCGATATGCCCATAAAGCATCATCTAATTTCAATGCCCAATCCTTTCTTGAAGTGGATACAGTCTTTTCCAATATGGACTTAATTTCCCGGTTAGATATCTCAGCTTGCCCATTAGTTTGAGGATGATAAGGTGTTGCTACTTTATGCTTCACTCCATATCTTCTAAGTAAGTTTTCAAACTGTTTCTCTATAAAATGTGATCCTCCATCACTAATGACTGCCTTTGGCACCCCAAATCTTGGAAAGATAATACTCCTAAATAATTTGATAACTGTTTTCGCATCGCACGTAGGAGATGCCACAGCTTCTACCCATTTGGACACATAATCTACCGCCACAAGAATATACCTATTCCCATATGAAAGAGGGAAAGGTCCCATGAAATCAATTCCCCAAACATCAAATAACTCAACCTCAAGAATGTAATTTAACATCGTTTCATTTCTTTTAGTTATATTCCCAGTTCTCTGACATTGATCACAAGACTGAACAAACAACTTAGCATCCCTGAATAAGGTTGGCCAATAAAATCCTGCTTGAAGAATTTTCGTAATCATTTTTGAACTACCCAAATGTCCTCCATAGGACGAAGAATGGCAATGAAACAAGATATCTCTAACTTCTTCTTCAGGTATACATCTTCGATAAATCACATCATTGCACTTCTTATACAGGAGAGGTTCATCCCAAACATAATTCTTAACTTCTGAAAAAAACTTTTTCCTTTGTTGATGAGAAAAATCCGGAGGTAACACTCCACTAGCAAGGAAATTCACAAAATCTGCGTACCAAGGAGTTTTCACACTTGATAAAGCTAATAAGTGTTCATCCGGGAATATGTCATCAATAGGTAAATCAAAATCCACCTCATTTTCTGACTTTTGAGATATTCTAGACAAATGATCCGCTACTACATTTTCAGCTCCTTTCTTATCCCTAATCTCAAGGTTGAACTCTTGCAAAAGTAAAATCCACCTGATTAACCTAGGTTTAGCGTCTTTCTTTCCAAGTAGATACCGAATAGCTGCATGATCAGTATATACTATTACTCTTGATCCTACTAGATAGGATCTAAATTTATCAATAGCAAATACCACTGCCAATAATTCTTTTTCTGTAGTAGAATAGTTTACTTGGGCTGCATCAAGTGTTTTACTTGCATAATGGATCGCATGTAAAATCTTATTTCTTCGTTGTCCCAAAACTGCTCCTACAGCAAAATCACTAGCATCACACATTATTTCAAAAGGAAGATCCCAATCAGGTGCTTGAATGACTGGAGCTGTTGTAAGAGCACTCTTGATTTTATTGAAGGCTTCAATACATTCGCTATCAAAACAAAACTCAACATCTTTAATCAACAGATTAGTTAATGGCTTGGAAATCTTTGAAAAGTCCTTAATAAAACGTCTATAGAAACCAGCATGTCCTAAAAAACTCCTAACTCCTTTTACATTGATGGGTGGGGGTAATTTGTCTATTACTTCCACTTTTGCTTGATCTACCTCAATACCATGCTCTGAAATTTTATGCCCCAAAACTATTCCTTCCTTAACCATAAAATGACATTTTTCCCAGTTCAACACTAGGTTTGTATCTTCACACCTTTTTAGAACAGTAGAAAGATTTGACAAACAAGAATCAAAGTCATTTCCATAAACTGAGAAGTCATCCATGAAAACCTCCATAATTTTTTCTATTAAATCTGAAAAAATTGCCATCATGCATCTCTGAAAAGTGGCTGGAGCATTACAAAGCCCAAATGGCATCCGACGATAAGCAAAAGTACCATAAGGACAAGTAAAAGTAGTCTTCTCCTGGTCTTGAGGATGAATTGGAATTTGAAAAAATCCAGAATATCCGTCCAAGTAACAAAAGTAGGAATGTTTAGCTAATCTTTCAAGCATTTCATCAATAAATGGTAAAGGGAAATGATCCTTCCTTGTTTCTTTATTCAACTTCCGATAATCAATGCACATTCGCCACCCCGTCACTGTTCGTGTTGAAATTAGCTTATCTTCTTCATTCTTGATAACAGTCATTCCTCCTTTCTTTGGAACCACGTGGACTGGACTCACCCATTCACTATCCGAAATTGGGTAAATAATCCCTGCATCAAGAAGTTTAATCACTTCCTTCTTTACTACCTCTTTTAAATTTGGATTTAGTCTCCTTTGATGCTCAATTGAGTTCTTGTACCCCTCTTCAAGTAAAATTCTATGCATACAGAGAGATGGACTAATCCCTTTTATATCATCAATTGTATATCCAATGACCTTTCTATGCAACCTTAACTCATCCAACAGTCTCTTTGTTTCAAACTCATTTAACTGAGCATTAATTATAACTGGATAAGTAGAATTCGGCCCAAGAAATTCATACTTAAGATTTGGTGGTAATGGTTTAAGTTCAAGTTGAGGTGGTACTATTTCTGGTAAAACTGGCTCTTGTTCTATCAACATAGTCTCCTCCTTAGCCAAGCTTTCTTCTAAAAACTCTTCATTATCTAAAGACAGATCATCCTCCTTATGATCACCAAGACATACCCCCTTTTCTGTTGAAAATGCTTTTTCACCAAACATTTTTGATAATGATTCACAGCACCAAGGAAATAATGTTTGGAAATCGTTTTGATTCAAGATAAGCCCTTTTTCAACATCATCCTTTTCTCTAATGATATCCATTGTTAAGAATGAGCTATCTTGCTCTGCCCAATCATTGGAATTTTGCGTAATTCTGCCAACTATCTCAAAAGTTTCTTCTAGACTTTTTTTCAAAAATGATCCTCCAGATGCTAAATCCAGTTGATTCTTATTTGAGAAAGAAAGCCCAACATAGAACAAATGCATAATTAACCATTTCTCAATTCCATGATGTGGACATAACTGCAGAAGAGAAGAATATCTTTCCCAGGCTTGGTATAATTTTTCTCCATCCAATTGCTTAAAATTTAAAATTTGACTTCTCAAATAAGTAGTTTTCCTTGGAGGGAAATATTGGTCAAGGAATTTTTGCTCTAACTCATCCCATGTTTTGATACTTTGAGACTTTAGAGAATTATACCATCTTTTTGCAGCATCCTTCAGACTAAAAGGAAAAGCAAGCAGCTGAACAATATCAGATGAAACTTCTTCATATTTCAAAGTATAACAATATCTATAAAACTCCATCAAATGGGAATAAGGGTTCTCAATCTCCAATCCTCCAAACTGAGTTTTCTGAACCATGGAAACAAAAGATGGTTTGAGTATAAAATTTCTTGCTTGTATGTTAGGGTAAACAATTGCTCCCAT
Source organism: Zingiber officinale (assembly GCF_018446385.1). Lineage (NCBI taxonomy): Eukaryota > Viridiplantae > Streptophyta > Magnoliopsida > Zingiberales > Zingiberaceae > Zingiber > Zingiber officinale. The sequence goes on from NW_024589820.1 coordinate 132,204, forward strand.
TTGTTTTGCAGACTTCGGAGCTCTATATTCTCCTAATGACTTGCACACCATGTTTAGATATTCTTGTTCTTCTATTTTCCTTTGCAGAATTCTTATTTTATGGAAAGTTCTGTCAATCTCAGGGTCAAAAGGAAAGAATTCCCCTGCAAAGTTAGATCTTCGCATACACAAGAACAAGATAGCAAATGACAATTCAACAGAAAAAAGAAAAATAAAAGAATCAAAAATGTAGAATTGAATTTGTACAAAAAGAATTAACAAGAAGTAAAAGTTATACAAGAAAGTAAAAAAAATAGAAATCTAATGTTTAGTCTAACTCAATTGATAATTCCTAATGTTATAGCGCAGTTCCATGACAACGGCGCCAAAAACTTGTTACGCTCCGCAAGTGTAATTGATAATTCCTAATGTTATAGGGCAGTTCCATGACAACGGCACCAAAAACTTGTTACGCTCCGCAAGTGTACGGAAATGTTGCAAGTAATATAAAAGATTATCGTATCCACAGGGACTGGAATAAGCACTAGAAATGTCTCAATGCGAATTTGCTAAACAACTATCTAATCGTTTCAAATGCAAAGTAAAGGTAAACAAATCTAATATTAAAAATCAACGAACAAGAGTTTAGTGTTTTGGGTTATGATAAAGGGAGATTCTAGGAGTTTCGGTTTCTTTGTAAGATTTCTTGAATGCAAATGGTTCACCAATTCTTATCCCTCAATTGCCAAACACTTGTAGAAAGTTGCCGGTTCTCTCTTGCAATAGATAACCGACTAAGGACTGAGAAATGTATCTAAATATGATCAATTAGACGTGAACCTACGTTGTCTTTACACAGAAGCGCACCTATTACTATGCCTTCCTCGGATATCAACATAGAAGCCCACAACTTATTAATCTATCAAGATATAAGAAACTAATCATGAGATCCATCCTACTCTCTTGAATATTCCTATTTCCTCTTCAAGATTATCTCTCAAACGTCCTTACACGGGCTTGCACCTGTCACGTGGATCCCTCGGATGATCGAGTGAGAGTTTATCTTTATAAAGTCTACAAGAAATCCAAACAATCAATCAAGAATGAGAATTAAGCACAAATCACCATTAATCATTAAAGACCTAATTGATACAAGCAAGACAATGTCATTGAAACAAGAAAATGGCAAATCCATAAGAGATTACATCAATCCATCATACAAATACTCCCTTAATCCTAGAATACAAGATCTACTCCATGAATCGAGGAAGAATACCCGAAGAAATAAAGATTACAAGCATTTCTTTAATCCCCAATCCAAGAAACCAAGAAAAGGGGGAAAGAGAAAACTTATCTACGAAGAAGCCTCGTCTTCGGATCCAATCCTCGCTCCGGAGTCGAAATCGTCAAGAACTCCACTTGGATCGCCCAGAAATCCTCCCAAGAATGGGAGGAAACCACCAAATCTTGCCTTCTCCCAAAGGGGGAGAGATCCCCTTTCAATTCATGAAGGAGGGTTTAAATAGAGGAGGAAATCGGACGCCACACGGCCCCATGACACGGCCGTGTGAGATTCACACGGCCATGTCCAGTTACTTCTCTGCCAAAGCTGCACGGCCGTGTGACTCACACGGCCTAGCTCTCTTCTCTTTAAAGCAACCAAGCATGACCATGTAGATCCACACGGCCAGGACCCTTCTGTTCTCTGGAAATGCTACACTGCCGTGTGGTGCACACGGCCACCACCTGCTTGGCCTCTGGAAACCTCACACGGTCGTGTGGTGCACACAGCCACCACCTGCTTGGCCTCTGGAAACCTCACACGGCTGTGTAGATCTACACGGGCATGTAAAGCATCTGCTCTAATTTCTTCAAATCAAGACATGGCCGTGTGAGATTCACACGGCCATGTCCTCTTCCCTTCCTGTTGAAACTACACGGCCATGTGTGGTACACAGCCTGATGCTCTCTCCCTTCAATTCCTTCCAAGCTTGCCTGAGGACGCATAATCTTCACCAATTTCGACTCCTGTGTACAGAAAATGCACAAAAAGCAGATCTCCGAACCAAAAGAGTAAATATGCTAAAAGGAAAGCTGGAAGTATAAAAATGCATAGATCAAGCATGCTTAAAGTATGTAAATGTGCATAAAAACATGCATAAAAGAGTATATAATCTACGCACATCACTAAGCTCCTGCATACTCAGACACAGGGATCAAATACAGCAGGACCTAACCAACTTGGTTGATCACATCAAAACTACCACGGGGTCCAACAAAAAGATCTCGCAGTCATAGTCCTTGATTAACTCGAGCCATCTGCGTTGTCTCATGTTTAAGTCTTTCTGTGTGAAGAAGTATTTCAGACTCTGGTGGTCTGTATAGATCCTACACTGAGCTCCATATAGATAATGCCTCCATATTTTGAGAGCAAAGACCACGGCTGCTAGTTCTAGATCGTGAGTGGGATAATTTCTTTCATGTTCCTTGAGTTGCCTAGAGGCATAGGCTATGACCTTGTCGTTCTGCATGAGTACAGCTCCGAGTCCTAATTTGGAAGCGTCACTGTACATATCGAAACTTTCGTTACTTTCTAAGAGTGAGGATTGATCACCGTCGCTCATTTTCAATTCACAAACTCTTCTCGCAATGTCTGTCCATTCGCACTTCTTGTTCTTCTGGTGAGAGCTTTCATGGGGCCGCAATTCTAGAGAAGCCCTCTATAAACTTCCTGTAATAACCTCGCTAGTCCGAGAAAACTTCTGATCTCACCGCATTCTTCGCCTATTCCAGCTTACTTACGGCTTCAATCTTGATTGGGTCTACCATTACTCCATCTTTAGAGATAACATGACCCAAAATGATACTCGATCGAGCCGTAATTCACATTTAGATAATTTCACATACAGCTTTCTCCCGAAGAATTTGTAAAACTATGTTCGTGTGTTCAAGATGCTCCACTTGGGTTCTCGAATAAATGAGGATGTCGTTGATGAAGATGATCACAAATTTATCGAGAATGCCGAGAATACCCGATTCATCGTGTCCATAAACATAGTAGGAGCATTCGCCACTCAAGGGCATAACTACGAACTCATAGTGTCCATATCTTGTTCGAAAAGCCGCCTTTGGTATATCATCCTGCTTCACTTTTACTTGATGATAGCTGCATCCTCAGGTCAATCTTAGACAAGATGGTGGCACCCTTTAACTGGTCAAATAGGTCATCAATCCGTGGTAAAGTGTGCCTGTTCTTGATCGTCACCTTATTTAGCACTCGGTAGTCTATGCACATTCGCATAGACCCATCTTTCTTCTTCACGATAGTACTCGAGCTCCCCATGGAGAGTGACTAGGGCTAATAAGTCCTTTGTCGAGTAACTCCCAGAGTTGTCCTCAAGTTCCTTCAATTAAAGATCGGTTTAGTACCGTGAATCACCCTCGATCCCAAATTTAATTTCTCTATCGGGCCAACCATGGTAGTTCATCTGGGAATACCTCCGGTAGTTGCATACAATTCTAACATCTTCACCCCGGTCCTCGCTTGGCCGGTATCGACCATACGTGCTAGAAAACCCAGTGCATCCACTGCCTAACATCTTTTATGCCCTTAAGGTCGATAAGAATTTCTTAGTTCCTTTCCTTGGTCCTCCTGATAAATTCAAACATCGGTTCTCGCCTTTAGTCTAAGACCACTTTTCCTTTACCACTCAATCAAGCACCGCACTTGCTCAGAAATGCGTGCCCAATATAATGTCATAATCCCCATGTCGGCACCACGCATCACAAGAGAGTTCTCCGCTCACGATTCTCATGGGTGCGGCTCGCAGATACGAGTAGATGACATCACTTCTCCCGAGGGCGTGGTCATTAAGAACTTACAATCTAAGGCTTGTGGTGGCATGTCCATCTTCTTTGTGAAAGGCATAGAGACTAACCAGTGTGTTGCCCCAAGATCAAATAATGCAAGAGCATGTCGACTAAAATAACTATCTCAATTGTGATGACCGTGAGAAGCATTCGCCACATCTTCCTTGGTGAGAATCCCATTTGTCGTTCATGGGCTTCTAATCTCCCTTGGCTCATCTAAGTACCTTCTATCACAGCCTGTATCGGTGTAGCTTGAGGGAGCATCCTGCTCAACATACTGAGGTCTCAACTCTCGATAGGGCGCCTCGCTAGATGTCCTTCTAGTCCACATTCAAGCACCTATTTGGCCCAGTGGCACACCCAAATGCTTCTTTCCACATGTAGTACACCGAGGGTACGGGATGTTTGTTTGCTAGACCACCCTTACGATTGTTCCATTGCTTTCTTCCCATTGGGGTTTCCTTTCCAACTGGCTTTGTACTTTAAGGTTTCTCGCCCCCGACTGGCTTGACCCTTGCCTGCTCATTGTAGTGTTCGTGATCGTACATCGCCGATCGCCTTCTGCAGTCTGGTCTATTAACTCCGCCGACCACATCTCAGAGCTATCTCGAGTCTCGAGCATCTTCAGCATGAGTCCGACTCTTTCTCTTCTCGTCTGACCAACTCGGGCATAGGCGGTTAGTCATTGAATCTTTTCACCGCTTTCATTAACCGATAGGTCACCTTGCTATAACTCGTTGAACTCATCATAGTGCTTGTTTGTCACCCGCATATGGAAGAATTCTTCGAAAATTTCAGCTTCAAAGTCCGTCCATCTCATCTGGTTCACTTGCCTCTTTGCTTTAACTCTGTCCCACCACATTATGGCATCTCCCGAAAGACAGAATGATGCGCACTTGACCTTTTCATGTTCAGGCCAGTCCAGTAGCTCTACTATACTTTCTACAGTCTTGAGCCAGGCTTGAGTGCCCCATGGTTCAGAAGTGCCAGAGAAATTTTCCGGCTTCAGCCTCTACCACTGAATTAGATACACCTCTTGTCGAACTACTGGGGCTGGGCCTATCGGTGGTACTGGTGCAGCTGTAGGTACGATTGCCATATGATTCTGATTCCCTGGTGGGGTGGTAGGGTTCCCCTGCTGATTCATCAGAGCATTAATTACTTGCTGTTGTTCTGTAACTTGACGCTGGAGTTCAGTAACTACATGCATCAGATCAGGTGGGGGTACTGTCTCATCGACTCGGTTATTGCGTCTCCTAGCCATGCTTATCTTCATATATAACAATAAATCTAGCATAAGTTATCATCATTCCTAACAAGGCTAACATAAGATTATTATCATTCTAACCTTCATTCATGCATACCTAGTTCAAAGCATTCCTTATCATGCATAAATAAAAATAGAGTAGGCATAAAATTTCTTACTTGGAGCTACAGATGGAGGCTCGATGTGTGTGTGTAGTGGGAAGGCATACCCGCTCGATACTAACCTCGTCACGCCCACCCATCCTCTACTCAAAAAGGACGGGTCACGCTAACATACATACATGCAATCATAAAAAATCATTGCAGAAGAAAAAAAGAACTTGCTTACTTAGACTTAATCATACATATAAACACATGTGAACAGGCTAGTATTCATGCCTAATCATTTGATTTACTATCTATTACTTGAAACATGATACATGATTAATTAACTACAGCATAAGGCATACTAACTAAACAAGGACACTAAACATGGAATGAAGAATCTCATGAGTTCATGTAACCAAGCAATTCATCCAAGTAAGCAAGTCCCTAAAATGCATCAAGACAAAAAATAGTTCATACGCAAAGACTTAGAACATATAAGCACAAAACAAATCTTTCCACCATGCCACCGCCACACACATCCTTTGCCCCTCCCGCCGCTCCCTTTAGTTTAACCATTGTTTATCCTTTTCTGCAGACAAGGAAATTAAAACTATAAGCACATACGCTTAGAAAGATTCTTTCCTACTCACAAAAGTCATAAGTCATGAACTAAACATAGAGTAGTGACATATTCATTTAACCAACATCTTCTTGGCTGAAACTTACAAGGCTTCTTTCTAGTTTTTTAAGCAACATAAATCATGAATAACATCTTAATATCATCACATAACTTATTAGGTATCATGAGAGAAGAATAACAATCAAATGGGAGCTTAAACTTTCCTAGGCCTTTTTATTTTCTTCTTGGACAAACTTACAAGGTTTGTTTCTAGGTTTTTAAGCAACATAAATCATGAATAACATCTTAATAGCATCACATAACTTATTAGGTATCATGAGAGAAAGCATAAACAAATCTAATTGGAGCTTAACTTTCTTAGGCCTTTTCATTTTCTTCTTGGCCGAAACTTACAAGGCTTATTCCTAGGTTTTTAAACAACATAAATCATGAATAACATCTTAATAACATCACCTAACTTATTAGGAATCATAAAAAAAATACATAAGCAAACCTAAATGGAGTTTAAACTTTCCTAGGCCCTTTATCTCTTCTTGGCCGAAACTTCAAAGCATGATTTCTAGGTTTTTAAGCAACATAAATCATGAATAACATCTTAATAACATCACCTAACTTATTAGGCATCATAAGAAAATACATAAGCAAACCTAAATGGAGTTTATACTTTCCTAGGCCCTTTATCTCTTCTTGGCCGAAACTACTAGGCATGATTCTAGATTCTTAAGCCACATCAAACATGGAAAACACTCGTAAACTACTTGTACCGCAGGTGAGGGAGATACTTACATCCTCTTACTTGGTTTACTAAGAGAATACCCTTGGTGGAGAAGAAGAAGAAGACCCTTTTCACTTCTAGAATTCCCTTTCCCTTATTTTTTCTTGTAAGAAGAAGTAGTGTTTGAAGGACCTCTCTTTGTGAAGTTTTTCTAGGAAGAACACCTTTAGCTTGAATATGAAAATGGGAGAGGGGAAACTTGGATTTCGTGAAGGAAGAGGAAGGAGGAGAAGGAAAAGAACAGTTTTTCTTTCCCTTTCTTCTATTTATTCTCAATGAAAAGGAGAAGGGAAAACACTTTTCCATTCTTCCCTTCTTTTATTCTAGATGAAGGGAGAAGGAAATGAACTCTTCATGCTAAATGAAGAGGAGAAAGAAAAGATAAACTTTTCTTCAAGTGAAAGTGTCCCTTCACCATCCCTACCCTTAACTACAATTTCCCTTTCTTTCTACCAATATTTCCTCTTATCCATTGGTTATCCCATACTACTGAACTTACCACTTGTTAAGAGGTTCAAGGTTCAAGCCTTGACCACTTTTTTTTTTTTTTTCTTTTGGTTCATTTCCTCTATACTTAAAGAACTTCATATGAGATTGCAGGAGCATACCACCCCTAGGATTTTCACCTTGCTTAACCGGCAGCTAGACTTTTGCCTAAGAACACTTAGAACTTTCCTGCAAGCTCAATCAAATGCATTAGATAACAAGTGCTTAATTTCAACCCTTTGCCATTATCAAAACTCGGATTCGATCGTCGGATGCTTCCCGCACCAACATTATCCTACCTAAATTATGTATGACATGTGTATACTTTAAGCTAATACCAAATACACAAAGGCAAAATCCTAGCTCGATACCAATTGTTGGTTGCTACTTGAAAACCTAATGGTTCCACTGTACAAAATTTTCAGATCTGAACCTTTCCTAGCTACCATGTGTTCTTTTAAATTAAACTTGGATCGCCTGCGGAACTTAACACGTTTGATCCCAAGTTTAACTTATATGTTCTTTTAGGTTTAGACTTGGATCTCTTGCGGAACTTAACACGTTCGATCCAAATCACCTAGGTCACAAAGTTGATTAAATATCTATTTCCAAATTTGGCTTCCAGTACTGCATGGCGAGGCACTTGGCCTTCTTGGATATGGGAGCAACCACCACCGACTAGACAAAGCCTTTAAGGAAATTGATATTTAACCTTCCTATAGTAACCCTAGGTTATCCATAAAGAACACTGAATCACAAGGAAAAAGAAAAAGAACACAACTTCAAAACTAAATTCTAAAATAAGAATCAGATGCCTGTTGTATTTGGTATTTATTCAAAGGAAAATAACCACCATGATGGAAACTGATTACTAATTATACCTCTTCCTTGTATGATAATAACCTCGGGATCTTCTGCCGTATCCCTCGCCTCCTCTTGGACGTCATGTGGGCGACAATCTTCCAAGACGAACACCACCCGAAGAGCTTCTCCTCCTCTAAGTTTCGACCACAACCTCCACCAAGGAACCAAAGAGAGCAAAAGGGAAAAGAGAGAAGAAAGGGAGAGGGTCGACCACTAGAGGTCTCAAACAACACAATATGAATTGTTATTCCATAAGGCCTCCCCTCCCCTTCTTTTATATTACTTGCCCAAGAAAAATAAGGAAAGACTTTCACAAGAAATTAAATCTATTCTTAAGTTTTTCCTTTTTTCCTTTTAAATTTTCCTTTTCCTTTCTCTTGATTGATTCAATCATCAATCAACAAATTGTTGATTGGCTTGATTGAATGTTGATTGGCTGGCCCCTTGCTTGGGCACCAAGCAAGGGTGGCCGGCCACATTAAAGGAAGGAAATAAAATTTTATAGGAGAAGAAATCCTCTTATAAAATTTTACAAGCTCTCTTTCCTATTGTGGATGTTAAAAAAGGAAAGTTTTAAAAATTTAAAATCAAGTTTTAAAATTTAAAACATCTCTAATAAAATTTCCTTTTTTAAACATGGTTACATAAAAGGAAAGTTTTATAAATTTTACAACTCTCTTTTAAAACCATGAAAGTTATAAAAGGAAAGTTTAATAAAATTTATAACTCTCTTTTAAAACATGTGGCCTAATTCAAATAAGGAAAGTTTTATAAATTTTAAAATCTCTTTTTTACAAATTGTAAGTATTTGAGAAGATTTTAAAAATTCAAAACAACCCCTTTTGTTTGAATAATGTGGTCGGCCCCCTCTTGCTTGGACACTAAGCAAAGGGGTCGGCCCTTTTAGAGAAGAATGTGGCCGGCCCTAGGCTTGGTCACCAAGCCTTGGGCCGACCCCCTCTTGGACTCCAAGATGAGCTCTTATTGGATGAACTTGAGGCTCTAATGAGGGTACGACAGGGACCTAGACGAGAAATTGGTTTTGGTCTACCGATGAGCTTGAGTATCCCATGTTCGCCCTGAACACACAACTCAAGTTCATCAATAATAACTCATTCCACTAGAGAGTTATTATTACACTACCGCACCAATCCCATATTACATTATTGGGCACCTTCTTATTATGAGTGTGTTAGTCTCCCTATGTTTAAGATAACGAATGCCCACTAATTAAGTGAGTTACTGACAACTCACTTAATTAATATCTAGCTCCAAGAGTAGTACCACTCAACCTCATTGTCATGTCAGACTAAGTCCACCTGCAGGGTTTAAAATGACAATCCTTATGAGTTCCTCTTGGGGACATTCTCAACCTAGACAACTAGGACACAGATTCCTTCTATAATCAACAACACACACTATAAGTAATATCATTTCCCAACTTATCAAGCTTATTGATTTATCGAGCTAAATCTCACCCTTTGATAAGTTAAAGAAATAAATACTAAATATATGTGCTTGTTATTATATTAGGATTAAGAGCACACACTTCCATAATAACTAAGGTTTAGTTCTTTTATAAGTCAGTATAAAAAGAACTTTCCTAAAATGGTCCTACTCAATACACTTAGAGTGTACTAGTGTAATTTATCAGTCAAGATAAACTGATACCTATTTACACTACGACTATTTCAATAGTTTATTCCTTTCTATCTTAGTCATGAGCAACTGTTTATAATTTATAAAGAACCGATAACATGATCTTCTGTGTGTGACACCACACATCATGTTATCTACAATATAAATTAATTGAACAACTACAAATAACAAATAAATGTAGACTTTTGACCAATGTGATTCTTATATTTCTAAAATAAATATTTACAAAAGGCTAGGCTTTTAGTATACACTCTATTACTCTCTACTCACATAGAATTGCATAATAGGCGTAAGCCTATTTTGAATCATTTTCGGATTTGGGTAGTCCAGTATATGTGCTAAAGAAAGACACTGATAAGTTGGACAAGAGTTCACTTGTTTGTGAGTTATCCTAGAGAAACAAAAAGGAGGTTTATAGTCTTAAAATCAGAAGGTCATTGTTAGCACCAATGCCTGATTTTAGAAGAGGACTATGAACCACAAGCCCATAAGTAAAATTATTCTTAAGAAAATTAGAGAAGAAACGTTTAATCTAGTACCAATTGTACAAGAAGAAATCACAAGAACCCGCAACACGTGATCACAAATGATACACAATTACACAAAGTGTCTCCTTGTAGTGGGAGGGTTGTTAGGCAACCTAAAAGATTCATGTTTTGGGAGAGTTGAACTTGATCCCCGGTGAACATGAACCTGATCCCTGCATATATGAATAAGCACTCCAAGATAAAGATGCAACATCTTTGCAAAAAGCAATGACGGCTGCACTAGAATATATGTATTCTAATAAAGTCTAGGAGTTGTAGAACCACCCGATGGTGTAAAAGCCATTGGGTGTAAATAGGTCTACAATAGGAAAAGAGGAATAGACAGGAAGATGGAAACTTTCGTGCCAAGACTTGATGAAAAGGAAACTTTTTACCAAAGAGCTATGCTTAAGTCTATCCCAATTCTTTTATCTATTATAAGATTTAGCAAGTGGATGTCAAGATAGCTTTCCTTATTGGAAGTCTTGAAGAAAACATCTAAAGCAATCTAAGGGTTCATTGAAAAGAGCAAAGAGCATCTTATGTGGAAGCTCAATCGCTATGGATTGAAGCAAAGCTTCAAGGTCTTGGAATATCCGGTTTATGAAGTACTCCTGTCATATGGATTTATTCAGTGTCCGGCTGCGTCTTGTGTATATAAGAAGTGTGATGTAAGCGTGGTGGTATTTCTTGTATTATACGTAGATAACATTTTTGATAGTTGGAAACAATATCACAGTATTGTCACGTAAGTAAGGGTATGGTTGTCTACAATCCGATATGAAGGACTTGGGAGAATGCACAAATATTCTCGGGATCAAAGGGATCACAAGAAAAGAATGTTATGCTTATCCCAAGCTTCATATAACGAGCTCATTTTAAGCATACAAGACTCTAAGAAAGGTTTTATACCTTTTAGACATGGAGTAGTTTTATCTAAAGAGATGTCTCCGAAGATATCAGAGGAGATAGAGGACATAAAGGTAGTTCTTTATGCTTTGGCTATCAAAAGCCTAATGTATGCTATGTTGTGAACGAGACCGGATATCTGTTTTGCCTAGGGCATAGTTAGCAGATATCAAAGTAACTCAGGACCGGGACACTAGACTGCCGTAAAACATATATTTTAAAAGTACCTTAGTGGGACTAGAGATCATATGCTAGTTTGCAGAGAAGATAATTTGATCCCTATAGGTTACACGAATTTTTGACTTCCAATCAGATAGGGACAATAGTAAGTAAACCTCGGGGTTTTGTGTTTACTTTAGAAAGTAGAGCCATAACTATGGAGGAGTAATAAGCATAGGTTCTTTTCCGAACTCCACCATAGAAGCTAAGTATGTGGCAGCCTCTAAGGCAGCCATAGAAGTTATATGGCTCAGAATCTTCATGATTAACTTAGGCATGATTTTTGGTTTGTTCAAAATTATTACAATTTTTGTAATAATAGTGGTGCAGTAGCAAACTCAAAGAAACCATAAGACCATAAGGCAAGTAAACACAATAGAGCGCAAGTACCACCCAATACGAGAAATCGTATAAACGAGGAGAAGTTGTTGCCTCCTAGATTGCATCAGATGATATCTTGAGAGATCCTTTCACTAAGGTCCTTAAGGCAAGAGCTTTTGATGGGCATGTTGAAGGTTTGGGAATCAGATATATGACAGATTTATGACAGCATAGTCTTTTAGTATAAGTGGCAGATTGTTAGAGTATATACTAAAAGCCTATTGTATAAACATCTATTTAGAAATAAAGGGTCACAATGGTCAAATACCTACATTTATATGCTAAGTGTAGTTGTTCAATTAATTCATCAGATAACATGGTGTGTGATGTCACAATCGAAGATCATGTTATCAATTCCTTATAAATTATAAAAAGTAGCTTATGACTAAGATGGAAAGGAACAAACCATTAGAATAGTCGTAGTGTAATTAAGTATTAGTTTATCTTGATTGATAAATTACACTAGTACACTCTGAGTGTATTGAGTAGGACCATTTAAGGTAAGTTTTTTTTATACTAACTTAATAAAAGAACTAGACCTTAGTTATTATGGGAAGTGTGTGCTCTTAATCCTAATATAATAACAAGCACATATATTTAGTATTTATTTCTTTAACTTATCAAAGGTGACGCCCGAATCAATAGGTCCGATAAGTTGGGAAATGATATTACTTATAGTGTGTATTGTTGATTATAGAAGGAAATTGTGTCCTAGGAAACTAAGTTGATAATGTCCCCCAAGAGGAGCTTATAAGGATTGTCATGTTAAACCTCAGAGGTGGGACTTAGTCCCGATACTTTATACTTAAGTTGAGTGGTATTACCTTTTGGAATAGATATAATTAAATGAGTTGTCACAACTCACTTTAATTAATGGACATCCGATATCTTAAACACAGAGACCAACACACTCATAATAAGAAGGAGCCCAAAACGATTTGAGATCATTGTCACAGTAGTTCAATAATAGTTCTTTAGTGGAATAAACTATTATTGATGAAATTAAGTTGTGTGTTCAGGGCTAAACCAGATGCTTAATTTCATCTAGACCAAAACCAATTCCTCCTCCTGGTCCCTATCGTAGCCTCTTGTATATAGAGATTTATACCACCACATACCCACTTCTTACTAACCTTATATCCATCCTAATCGGGTTTGGCTGGCACGCTGAACCCCAAGCTTGGGCCACCAAGTAAATAGGATGGATTGAGTTGGACCTGCAGGCTCCAACGCCTCAGCCTCTTGGGCGCCCCTGGGCGGCCCCACTAGCGCCTCAGGCCCATTTACATTTTCATGCCCGACGACATTACTCAAGAGCACCTCGCCGTTGGAGCCTCCTCTATTTGAATTTAGACCTCCAGTTTATACAGAGTTTATGATCCGGCAACCAAGTGAGTGTCAACACTTTGCCACTGATCTATAAACCTAGTATTTAAGCCCGGAGGTCTAGAGTTCAACCCGGGAAGGCAAAATCCATTGGCCGTGGGTGGAAATCTCAGTGAGGACCCAAGATCCGATTTATCAACGGTCCATACATGGAGGGTTGCCAAATGGACCGCCAAATGGGTCCTGTCATTACAACAAAGGCACCTTTAATTCGACCATATGGAGGTCCATTTGCGACACGTCGTCGATCGTCGATCGCGCCGCTATTTCACTCACTGCCGTTGATTTTTTTCAGATCGACCCCAGACCTCCATCCTTAATACTAGAGTTTATGATCTCAACCAAGTGAGCGCCACTCTGGTTACCAGGATTTATAAACACTAATATTTAAGCTCCTGGAGGTTTAGGGTTCGAATCCTGGGGAAGGCAAAAATCCACTGGCCAGGGGTGGAAAGTCCTAGTGAGTAACGACACGGCCAAGGGTCGTCGGTCGATGACATGAAATGACCGCCAAAACAATACCATGGGTCGGGTCATTACATTGGCCGACCCTAGCTTCGAACCTAAGCTTTCTGTGTGGCCTTCTACAATATATTAAAAGGATTTTATATTCTAAATTTTCTTATGTGGATTCCATGGTTTTTAAAGAGAGTTTAAAATTTAAATCTTCCTTATAGATTTCTCATTAAAAGATTAAGAAAGATATGATATCTTTCCTTATTTGTATATTGAAGGAAGATTTAATTTTGATAAAAATCCTTGTAACCATGTTCATGATTTAAAAGAGAGTTTTAAAATTAAATATTTCCTTTATAAGTTTCTATAAAAAATTAAGAAAAGATTTGATATCTTTCCTTAGTGGTAGATTGAAAGGAGATTTAAAGTTGAGAGAAAACTTTCCGTTTTGGAAATCATCCACAGGTTTAAAAGAAAGATTTAAATTTATAAAATTTCCTTTTATAACACACCATGTATGGATAAATTGTTAGAGAAATTTTATTTTTAAAATTTCAGAAAACAATTAAGGAAGTTTTAATTTTGTGATTGAAACTTACCTCATTTGGAGCAAAGGATGTGGCTTACCATGACAAAGGATTTAAGGGAAGTTTAATTAATTTTTCCTT